>NC_051237.1:11137500-11292500 GCF_015220715.1 Pygocentrus nattereri
GTCTGGTAGTGTTAATTGCTCAGAACCCTGCTGTACCGTTATATGAACAACTTACTCCTTTCACTTAACACATATTAGATTAATAATAACAGAACCGTTCTTTGATTTGTCAAAATGTCTAATATTTCTTTTGGGCAGCTTTGCTAAATTTGTTTTTTCACAGTTTTCTGCTTTGGGTCTATCATGAAAATGTAAATTACCATTGCACAGAAACATGAGACCTTAACCTAACTGAACTAAAATTGTTTATGATGCATTTAGGTCCAATGACTTCTAATGAATTTACATTTTGGCATTTAAGCATGACACTAATTAATAATTTACAAATAATGCTGGACATCAAATATCTCAAGCAGATATATTAGGCTTTGGTCAGTGCTGGACAATGCAACTCATATTTCATTATTATCTATACCATTGCTACCATTGATATTATTGTTTGTTGTAAAGAAATAATTATCAATTCTTTTGGTGTCATTTTACAGCTACCAGTGTTTAGCATAATTTTTAATGCATAGCTTTTTTCTAAGCCATTTAATCAATTAATATGACTGAACTATTCTTAAACCGATTACACACTTTTTGGCTGACATTGGAATTGAAGCATTTTAACATGTTCATTTTATGATTTTTTTGTAAACACATTTCTAAGTCACCTCAATGTGATCTTGGAAGAGTTCTTGTACTGTCTTATCTCTTCATCACTACTGCCTCAGCATCCTATTCCATGTCCATCTTGTCAAGGATAAATTACAGTAATTGTCCTCTGTGCCGCATGCCGTATTATTCGCAGCTTCAGATGCTAGTGGAAATGCGTCTATAAGAAGGAAATAGTGATGCGATCATATTTCAGCAGATTTACTTAACCTTCACTCACTTTCATTAAGGCAGGAATGTGAGGATATAAGTATATACCAGTGCTGTAGCCCTTAACCTTTAGGTGAACCACTATACTGGATGATCATGATAGACATAGACCATTATGTTGGCCTCCACTGAGAGACACAAAGGATTTGTACTGTTTAGGAATATGCAATATGAATGCAATTATGCTTATTATTATTCATGAAAAGGGTTTATATCAGGGATGTACCAATAGGAACCAAAATTTCAGAATGTACCAATCCAGGTACATTCTAATGGATCAAGCAATGGTCATATTAAGCCAGATCTCATTCTGTTTGTTTGTTATAATTTTGTGCTCTATTAATGCTACTGTTGTAGAGGAGTCATAAATGATTAATATCCAAACCCTGATGCAGGGAGGTGCGTTTTCCATAGTTAACAAAGTGGTATAAATGTCTGCAGTATGAAATTCCAAAGAAAAAAAAAAAGGAAAAGAAAACTTGTAAAATCAGTTAACAGTAATTTGACTGTGGTTGTTTGGTGCCATTTTTATTTGCAACTGGTCTGAAAATGAAAAAACATCACAGAAACATTTGGAATCTATTTTCTGCTACTCCTAAAACCGGTGGTAACATTATGTTAATAGAAAAGAAGACGTTACTTTACGCAAGTTAGAGCAATTTGAAATTATTCTTTCATTACACTCTAAAATCGTGACTTCACAAAAGATATCCAAATAAAACAATATATGAAAACTGGTAGCCAAAATCATGTCAACATAAGAAACTATAAAATAGTAATTTTACAAAAAAATCCCCAAATCCCCAAAACATGTCAATTCAGAGTGTCACACTATACGCATGCTATTAATTTTACTTCATAGTAGCACTTCAAAGTAAATAACAGCCTAGAATATCATTTTTGCTACCTTTAGTGTACATTAAATACAAGGCTATCTACAAAAATACAAATACCATATATTATAGTGCTCAGATTACGGGAAAAAAACCCAATTGAACCAGAACATCCCTAGTTTATATGCCCAGGCTGTGGGAGTGTTAGTTACACATTGATGTGCCAAAGCATCTAATAAAGAAAAGACTATTTTACTGATGCAGTGAGATGCAAGATAAAGGAAGATCAATAAAACCTTAAGAATGTTACCGCTCAGCATTATTTCAAGTGAAAGCTTTCCTTTCTCTAAATTCAATTTAGAATGAACCCTTAGATGAAACTCCAACCACATGTGGCAGTCTGGAACAAATGGCAGCATTGGGGGATATAATGGATTCCGATATACCTCACCCGAGGGGGTATTTATGTACTATACACTGGAGAAGATGAAGATTTACTGAAGCTCTAAATTAAAGATGATGAGTGAACGATATTTTCTCATATGAACTGTTTACTGTGTGAGGGAGCGTCTAATATCGACTGCAGTCACCACAGGAATGAAAACAGTGGTAAGTGGGTGGTCTTTCTGACCCTGCACTGAAGAAAGCAGCCCTTGTCCAAATTCAGAATTAGCATTTTACAATTTCCCACTTATTCTGCCATTTATTCATGTTGTCCAAGTGAAAGAACAGAATAGAGGCAATCAAGGTTAAAAAGTATGTTTCTAAATCTGTGCAACTGATGAACAAGAATGCTGTTTGTATGCCTTCTCATTATTCTTATTATTCAACAGGCCATTTCCCAGTGATTAATTACTGTGCCATTTTAATGTGTGCAAGACTGAAATTTATGATAAAAGACAAGCAGCATATTAAGCCAACTGGTTTCAATACTGGATGGCAAGTGTATGGTAAGGGCTCTAACTAGTTTATTAAATTATCCCCCAAAGTAAACCACCATATACAAATAGTCTGTGCCTGCTATGTATCAAATTATTAATCATAAATGAGAAAAATAATATTAAACTATTAAACTCAAGCAAGAACTTTGGGTGTCACACCCGCTGTGACAGTTAGCCTATAGTTCTGGTTTAAACATAATAACTGAAAATCACATTTTAATTGGGGAAAATAGAAATGTGTAGATGACAAGCTCACTGTATTTACCCATCATCACAGCTTGGCACTAAGCCTATTTTAAACATTGAAATACGTCTGCAGTCTGATATAAACCTAAATCTATTGGGCTTTTAAGGTTTACATAAAAGTCTATGTCAAAAGCCAAAAAATATCCTCACAGTACTCCAGTGATATGGTTTGAAGTACTGCATGAACCAATGTAATTCCACACTCAAAAAATGCTGGGATATTTAGATTTTTCCAATCAAAAGCTATGTTGCGGTTATATATATATATATATATATATATATATATATATATATATATATATATATATATATATATGTCTTCTATTTGATAGCTATACAGCTATAGGGGCAGACATAAAAGGTTTGCTTTTGTACCTAAATGTAACTTTATAAGTAATGTTAGTCACATGTTTGTCTTATTAGCGTTAACTTAATGAGTGAGTTATGTCATCATGCTACATTCTTAGCTTACATTCAAGTTTTTACCTCATGATTACCTCATTGTTTCTTATCAAAGTATTGTTTATGGAACAAATGTAATACTCAGAAGCTGATCATCTGTTTATAGTATGTTCAGGTTTTTATCTAATAAATAAAACTGGGTTACATAACAGAAACCAGGTTTTACACTGTGTTTAGTAACGCAGCTTCAAGGGTTAACTCCTCTTCCCCTCAGCAGATGAAGCTTCATTTACTCAGACAAACTGCAGAAACAAAACTAAACATGATCACTAAGAAAGTTTAAATAATACTGAAGTTTTAGTCTGCTATGCTAACACAGCTTAGTCAATTCTAGCTTCTCTGTTTTCCCTGCTGAAAAAAAAGAGAACCTGCACAGCTGATCTAAGCTGATCTATGTGGGTTTACGCCGGTCTGGCGCTGGTTTAGGTGGTCACACAGCATGATCTGCCTGCAAAACACAACATATGCTGATTTTGCTGGTGAATAACATCCATTGCTGTAATCCAGCATATGAGCACCCAAAACACAACTCATGCTAGTTTTGCTGATAAACAGCAATGCTAGTCTATGCTGTTTCTTTCTCCTTGCTGGGTTGTTCAGTCCCAACCCTGCTTCTGATACCTGCTGCAGCTTTTATAGACCTCCAAGTCCAGATAAATGCCAGGCTTAACAGAGATATTCTTACCCTTTTAACACACTATGTTTAGTAATCTGTGCCTCCTGATGTAATAATTCAAGCTCAGTTTCAATTATTTCATTAATGGGTTAGTTTTGATCTTTATTGTTGTAATTATTTTATTTTAAATTTGAACAAACCTAGTAGAACACATACAAAAGGGTTGGGTGTCAATGCCATAACCCTACATCCTGTTAAAAATGAGTGCTTTTTTGATTTTTTGTCAGGCTGTACTTAAAATATGTTTATTATTGTACATGTTACTACATTTCAAGTATACTTAGGACTGGGCATATCTGTAGTTGTTCTGTCCAACTGTCCAGTTGGAATGAGGGGTATTTTTGGTAATAATCTAAAACAGTGATAGTTTTTCTATCTATTCTATTTACTATCCTCTTTTTTTTAAATTGCTTTTTAAAGGTCTTACAACACAAATACATAATAAATAATTTAAAGACAAAAGTACTAAAGCAACAACTATAAAATACGGCCTTATAATCGTGAATCAATATGTAAATAAAACAACATCCATCCATCCATCCATCCATTTTCTAAGCCGCTTCTCTGTCAGGGTCGCGGGGGGATGCTGGAGCCTATCCCAGCAGTCTTCAGGCGGAAGGCAGGATACACCCTGGACAGGTCGCCAGTCCATCGCAGGGCAGACAGACAGACACAGACAGTCACTCACACACTCACACCTAGGGGTAATTTAGCATGTCCAATTGGCCTGACTGCATGTCTTTGGACTGTGGGAGGAAACCGGAGAACCTGGAGGAAACCCACGCAGACACGGGGAGAACATGCAAACTCCACACAGAGAGGACCCTGGCCACCCGGCCAGGGAATCGAACCCAGGCCCTCCTCGCTGTGAGGCGACAGCGCTACCCACCACCCCACCGTGCCGCCCATAAAACAACATGAAATGAAAAATAAAGAAATAAAAATAAAGAAATACATTAAAACATTAAAAAAAGGGAAAAAAAAGGGGGGGGATTATTGTGTGTTTAAGAGGGGGGATTACCAAAGTCCTCCACAGGAAGCTGCGGGAGGGACCTGAAAAAGGTGACCAGCACCTATAAAAGTTGTCCACTGAACCCCTCAACTAAACTTGATCTTCTCGAGGTGCAAAAAGAAAACATCTCCTAGCCAGAGGGAATGAGAGGGAGAGGGAGGAGAGCGAGACTTCCAGCTGATAAGAATTCTTCGCCTTGCCAATAACAGAGCAAAAGCAATAGATTCCAATTCTCTGGAATTCAACTGGGTAGTGCCGCTGTAAATACTAAAAATAGCTAGTAGAGGGCAGGGACTCAGGTGCTTATTAAAGACTGTTGAAAGAGTATACAAAGTCCCAGAATCTCCCCAATTTGCCACAAGACCAAAACATATGAGACAGGGTCGCCGGGTCTTTGTCGCAGCGAGGACAGGTTGGCTTAACCTTTTACTATCCTCTTTTAATGTATTAAAAATAAACCAGTTCATCTGAGCTAGAAGTTGCATACTGTGTGTGACTACATGATACACAGTGGCAACTGGTGTTACTTTCACCCGTCAGCAAATTCAGACTATACTAACCTTAATGTAATGCATGACTTACTATGTAATCCTACTTCTTTTCTATGTTTTTAGTGGAGCTGTCATGCATAATGTAGCACAATAAGGCAACTGTGTTACACATTTGAATTCTATCAAGGAGAGGTCCTGCCACATGGTCCCTAAAAGGAGCCATCCATCCATCCATCCATCCATTATCTTCCGCTTGTCCGGGGTTCGGGTCGCGGGGGCAGCATCCTAAGCAATGAAGCCCAGACCTCCCTTTCCCCAGCCACTTCCACCAGCTCTCCAAGGGGGATTCCGAGGCGCTCCCAGGCCAGCTGGGCGATATAGTCGCGCCAGCGTGTCCTGGGTCTTCCTCGGGGTCTCCTCCCAGGTGGACTCGCCTGTGACACCTCCCGAGGGAGGCGTCCAGGAGGCATCCTAACCAGATGCCCGAACCACCTCAGCTGGCTCCTCTCGACGTGAAGAAGCAGCGGCTCTACTCCGAGTCCCTCCCGGATGACTGAACTTCTCACCCTATCTCTAAGGGAGAGTCCAGACACCCTGCGGAGGAAACTCATCTCAACTCATCTTATTCTTTCGGTCATTACCCAAAGCTCATGACCATAGGTGAGGGTGGGAACGTAGATCGACCGGTAAATCGAGAGCCTTGCCTTATGGCTCAGCTCTTTCTTTACCACAACAGACCGGTAAAGAGCCCGCATCACTGCTGACCCAGCACCAATCCGCCTGTCAATCTCCCGCTCCCTTGTACCATCACTCGTGAACAAGACCCCGAGATACTTGAACTCCTCCACTTGAGGCAAGAGCCTATCCCCGACCCAGAGAGGGCTCTCCACCCTTTTCCGCCTGAGAACCATGGTCTCGGATTTAGAGGTACTGATTCTCATCCCAGCCGCTTCACACTCGGCTGCAAACCGATCCAGCGAAAGCTGAAGTTCAGCAAATTGGGGGCCTGATGTCCCCAATAGGACCACATCATCTGCAAACAGCAGTGATGTGACCCTGAGGTCACCAAACCAGACACCCTCCATCCCTTGGCTGCGCCTAGAAATTCTATCCATAAAAATTATGAATAGAATCGGTGACAAAGGGCAGCCCTGACGGAGTCCAACTCTCACTGGGAATGAGTCTGACTTACTGCCGGCTATGCGAACCAAACTCCAGCTTTGTTTGTACAGGGCCTGAATGGCTCGTAGCAAAGAGCCATGTACCCCGTACTCCCGAAGCACCTCCCACAGAATACCCCGGGGAACACAGTCGAATGCCTTCTCCAGATCCACAAAGCACATGTGGACTGGTTGGGCAAACTCCCATGAACCCTCCAGAATCCTGGAGAGGGTGAAGAGTTGGTCCAGTGTTCCACGACCAGGGCGGAACCCGCACTGTTCGTCCTGGATCCGAGGTTCGACTATAAGCCGGACTCTCTTCTCCAGTACCCCTGCATAGACCTTGCCAGGGAGGCTGAGGAGTGTGATTACCCTGTAGTTGGAACACACCCTCCGGTCCCCTTTTTTAAAAAGAGGCACCACCACCCCAGTCTGCCAATCCAGTGGCACCGCCCCCGATGTCCAAGCAATGTTGAAAAGGCGTGTCAGCCAAGACAGCCCCACAACATCCAGAGCCTTGAGGAACTCAGGGCGGATCTCATCCACCCCTGGAGCCTTGCCACCAAGGAGCTTCTTAACTACCTTAGCGACTTCGGCCTCAGTAATGGACAAGCCTATTCCCATGTCCCCAGACTCAGCCTCCTCACTGGAGAACGTGTCGGTGGGATTGAGAAGGTCCTCAAAGTATTCCTTCCACCGCGCAATGACGTCTTCAGTCGAAGTCAGCAGCACACCATCTCCACTATATACAGTGCTAGTGGCACACTGCTTTCCCCTTCTGAGTCGCCTGACGGTTTGCCAGAATCTTTTCGGAGCCGACTTAAAGTCAGTTTCCAAGGCCTCACCAAACTCCTCCCATACACGGGTTTTTGCCTTGGCAACAACTGAAGCCGCAGATCGCTTGGCCTGTCGATACCTGCCAGCTGCCTCTGCTGTCCCACAGGCCAACCATGCCCGGTAGGACTCCTTCTTCAGCTTGACGGCATCTCTCACCTGGGGTGTCCACCACCGGGTTCGAGGATTACCGCCCCGACAGGCACCAACTACCTTACGGCCACAGCTACAGTCAGCCGCTTCAGCAATGGAGGAACGGAACATGGCCCATTCTGAGTCAATGTCCCCCACCTCCCCGATATCTGGTCAAAGTTCTGACGGAGGTGTGAGTTGAAGATCAATCTGACAGGTTCTTCTGCCAGACGTTCCCAGCAAACCCTCACTATGCGTTTGGGCTTGCCTGGTCTGACCGGCATCTTCCCCCACCACCTGATCCAACTCACCACCAGGTGGTGATCAGTTGACAGCTCAGCTCCTCTCTTTACCCGAGTGTCCAAAACACATGGCCGCAAGTCCGATGACACGAGTACAAAGTCAATCATTGAACTGCGGCCTAGGGTGTCCTGGTGCCATGTGCACTTATGGACATCCTTGTGTTCAAACATGGTGTTCGTGATGGACAAACTGTGGTTTGCGCAGAAGTCCAAAAACTGAACACCACTCGGGTTCAGATCAGAGAGGCCATTCCTCCCAATCACACCCCTCCAGGTCTCACTGTCATTGCCCACGTGAGCGTTGAAGTCCCCCAGTAGGACAATAGAGTCTCCAGGAGGAGCACTTTCAAGCACCCTTCCCAAGGACTCTAAGAAGGCTGGGTACTCTGAACTGCTGTTCGGTGCATAAGCACAGACAACAGTCAGGACCCGTTCCCCAACCCGAAGGCATAGGGAAGCTACCCTCTCGTCCACCGGAGAAAACCCCAACATACAGGCACCGAGTCGAGGGGCTATGAGAAAGCCCACACCTGCCCGCCGCCTCTCACCATGGGCAACTCCAGAAAAGAATAAAGTCCAGCCCCTCTCAAGGAGATTGGACCCAGAGCCCAAGCTGTGTGTTGAGGTGAGCTCGACTATATCTAGCCGGTATCTCTCAACCTCGCGCACCAACTCAGGCTCCTTCCCCGCCAGTGAGGTAACGTTCCAAGTTCCAAAAGCCAGTTTCAGCAACCGAGGATCAGAACGCCAAGGCCCACGCCTTCGGACACTGCCCGATCCACAACGCACCGAACCCCTACTACTGCCCCTCCCATTGGTGGTGGGTCGATGGGCATAAAATTTATGACGGCATAAATTTCCACTGTTATGCAGATGACACCCAGTTATATATATCAAGTAAACCGGATGATAAAATTAAACTTGCCAAGATTGACTCATGTAACTCCTTCGGGCTGGGCCCGGCCGGGCACCATGTGTAAATGCCCGGCCACCAGACGCTCGCTGGCGAGCCCCTCCCCCAGGCCTGGCTCCAGGGTGGGGCCCCGGTAACCCTGTTCCGGGCAGGGTACACAAGTCCTGTTTTTGTGTCTTCATAGGGGTTATTATGGATCACACTTTGTCTGACCTGTCACCTAGGACCAGTTTGCCATGGGAGACCCTACCAGGAGCTTTTATAAAAAATTATAAATGATCTTCTATTATTCACGGACCAAGGAAATGTGTCGTTGTTAGTCCTCCTTGACCTTAGTGCAGCATTCGACACAATAGACCACGCTATCCTACTAGATAGACTAGAAAACCTTGTAGGGGTAACAGGAACAGCTCTTTCCTGGTTCAGGTCCTACCTCACCGATCGATATCAGTTTGTTAATGTAAAGGGTGAATTATCTGTTCGTGCAAAAGTAATTTATGGTGTTCCACAAGGTTCTGTTTTAGGACCTATATTATTTACAATATATATGCTACCACTAGGCACCATTATCAGTAAACACGGCATAAATTTCCACTGTTATGCAGATGACACCCAGTTATATATATCAAGTAAACCGGATGATAAAATTAAACTTGCCAAGATTGAGGACTGTGTAAAAGACATAAAAGATTGGATGTCAAATAATTTTCTGTTACTTAACTCAGATAAAACAGAGGTCCTGCTTCTTGGTCCAAAATTAGCCAGACACAGACTGTCTAACTCAACACTAAAACTTAACAATCTCTCAGTTTCATCAAGCCTATCTGTTAAAAATCTTGGTGTCATGATAGACGCTGATCTCTCCTTCGACACACATATATCTAATATCACTAGAACAGCTTTCCTGCATCTCCGCAATATCGCTAAATTAAGAAATTCATTATCTCTACAGGATGCAGAAAAGCTAGTTCATGCATTTATCACTTCAAGGCTAGATTATTGTAATGCCCTGCTGTCTGGATGTCACAGCAAAAGCCTTAACAAGCTTCAGCTAGTCCAGAACGCTGCAGCCAGAGTCCTCACAAGAACTAGGAAGTTTGACCATATTAGTCCAGTTTTATCAGCCCTGCACTGGTTGCCAGTTAAATTTCGCATTGATTATAAAATTCTATTACTGACTTATAAAGCTCTAAACGGGCTCGCCCCTCAGTACCTGAGTG
The DNA here is from genome assembly GCF_015220715.1 of Pygocentrus nattereri. Classification (NCBI taxonomy): domain Eukaryota; kingdom Metazoa; phylum Chordata; class Actinopteri; order Characiformes; family Serrasalmidae; genus Pygocentrus; species Pygocentrus nattereri. The sequence continues at coordinate 11,147,590 of NC_051237.1, forward strand.
AGCTCCTCTCCTACTATGAACCATCACGCCTACTTAGATCACAAGGTGCTGGCTTACTACTGGTACCTAGAATAAATAAAGCTACATCAGGGGGGGAGAGCTTTCTCATACAAAGCCCCCCAGCTCTGGAATAATCTTCCTGCCAATGTTCGGGAATCAGACACAGCCCCAATCTTTAAGTCTAGGCTAAAAACTTATTTGTACAGTCAAGCATTTGGTGATTAGTCTTCCCTGTCAGGTCTAGACCTGCTGGAGTCTACACTGCTCTGTTTTACTGTAATCTGTGGTCAGCCACTCTTTATAGTACTAACTCTGTTTTTTCTTCTCCTTTCTCTGCCGAGCTGATCAGCTGCCCATCCTGTGCGCCTGATGCTGTTGCGTCTACTGCCTTGATTGGTGCCGCTGCTCACCAGCCTTCTGGACCGGTTTGAACCCCACTAAGCTTCTTGCTTTACAGCGCTGTGCAGTCCTCACCCTCAGATCTTTTCTTTTCACACTTTACTATAATACTTCATACTAATAATGTTTGCTGTCCGGTGTCGACCATAGGAGGATGGGTTCCCCTTCTGAGTCTTGGTTCCTCTCAAGGTTTCTTCCTCTTTTAGGGAGTTTTTCCTTGCCACCGTCGCCGCTGGCTTGCTCATGGGGGCTCGGACCCGGATTTTCTTTCTTCTTTTCTCTTCTCTCTGTAATACTGATTGTTCTGTAAAGCTGCTTTGTGACAACACCTGTTGTAAAAAGCGCTATATAAATAAATTTTGCTTGCTTGCTTGCTTGCTTTTGCTCCAGACAACATAGCTCCTAAGATCATTCAAGCACGCAAACCCCTCCACCACGATAAGGTGGTGATCCAAGGAGAGGCCTAAAAGGAGCCAGAACCAGAAAAACTCCTATCCAAGCACAAAACAACAGTATTAAAGTGTACAATCTCTGTATGAGCGATCATACTGCAGTGGGCTGTTCTTTATTTGTGCACAGTTAAGGTGCAGGTTGTTCTCCTCTAGGGAACAAAGTCAGCAGGTTGGTGTCTCTGTGCATTTTTAGGGCTTATTTTGTTTACACACATTACCCCAGCCTAAAAATGTACAATGCTCAAGTCCATTTCAGCATGCAGCAAATATCTGACATTCAGAAGTTTCAGCCCATCTAGCTAGTGCAGCACAGACTCTTCAAGTTCGGCAACAAATTGTGTGCCCGAGTAGCTGCAGAACACACATTAGCACTAATGGCATTATAGTTTAAGCAAATGCTTGTGGAATTATGTCTGACAGAGACATAGTGGAGTCCAGCCAAATAAATTATTCCCTCAGGCCAATGGCGAATCCTGAACGAACAAGCCTCTACATTCTGCCTCAAGCCTAATGAGTTGGTGGCAGGAGTGACCATCAAAGAAAGACTTTATTAGCCATGGCAGGCACTCCAGGGAACAGAAAACTGTTGCAAAATTTCTCTGTTTCTAAAAAGATGAGGTTCTATTTCTAACTGACCTGCTCTGAACAGAAGGGCAAAATACAAGCTATGCTGCTAAATTTTAGAAACCTGAGGCTGGATTACAGCAACTTATTATTTTTTGTCCCAAGTCAAGATCTGACAAGGTCAAGATCTCACAAATTTGTATCACAAAAGCAAATCTTATCTTAAGAATCTTATCTTGTCTTACAGCATCTATCCTGTCTCAAGTTTGTAAAACCTGAACTACTACAGTGAGGTTAATAACCAATTGTTATGTCTGACACAAAGCAAATGACATTATGTGCACAGCTGAAATGTGAAGAGGTAACCAAAATGATGATAAAAGTATTAATTGGTTAGCTAGACAGCTATTATCAATGTAAAAAAGGTACAAAAGCCTAAAAAAATTTCCCAAATGCTTTAACCGGAATGCGAGTCACACTAATATTATTCCTCCTTATAAACAGCCATGCATTCAACCAAGTTTGAAGAGTTTTCATCAACATTAGCACATAAAGGAAATAAGTTGGGAAGGAGGAGGTTGTATCAGCAGTGACTGGGATTTTTAAAATGACATTCAAACTACTGTTTTGCAATATAATAAATGGAATGTCACTCTGCTTGTAGTGAACTATGCTGCCTGTCACACTTGTCTAAAAGCAATAGAAACAGATGGTTAAAACTGAATTTAGGATAATGCAGGGATCTTAAAGTTACAGGTAAAGGTAGAATAATATTTAGGAAATGTTGTCTAGTTAGGATGCTTCTGTAATCTTTTCTTATCTGGAGTTAATGAACTTAAGAACTTCAATTCAATATTGCAATAGCTTTTGTGCTAAATTCAGTCTTAACTGAAGTTGTCATGGTGACTATATACATAAGATTTCAGAGTTGGGATGCTTCAGTAACACTGGCCTTGATTGTAATCTAGGTCTCTTTGAAATATCCACACTCAACCCACAAAAGTGTGCTTTTGTAACAAATGCTGTGAGACAAGCTTTAGGGGGAAAAATCCAATCAAAACCATTCTTTTTTTTTTTTTAATTCTTAAAATACAACAGTACAGAAAATGATTGAAATGGTTATGTGTGGCACCAAAATGTTCCTGATATTGTTACAAGTAATACCATCTTTTTTGTAGAAGTACGTCCTTAGAAAATGGTTCTTTAAGAGTTCTTTAGTAACGTCAATGATTATATATACAATCCCTGGTCAAATGACATGTTTTGTTAATTTTCTAACTAAAAATAAGTGCACTTCCTCACAGGCTTTGTTCTTTGTGAAGGATGTGCACACTTAGGCTATGTTCACACAGCAGGTAAAAGTGGCCCAAATCTGACTTTCTCACCAAATCCGAATTTTTGTCTGGCTGTTCGCATTATCTTTATAATGTGACCTGTATGAGACATTAGTCTGAACAGATCACGCTCCCAAACTGGCCCCCATGCTCAAAACAACAATGCTTCACGTTGCTTCACGTGGCTCATCCAGAGGTAGACAATCCTGACTATGAACAAATGTGGCTCTGAAAAGGTTTCAGTTTGATCTTCGCCCCATCACAAGAGCAATCATGAAGTTCCGATGGCTGACAGCTGGGCTCATCACCCAGAATGCTTGCTGTAAAAAGGATGTGGTCACTTCTTTGGTCCGCATCCTCGGATTCTTTAAACTTTGCTTTCAGACTTTTAACTGTTCTTTTACGCTGCAGCCTCGCTGTCCTACAGCCACGTTCAGCCACTACTTTCAAAATCTGTTTGAACATGGAGCAGTTGTGATAAGTCTCTTCTAATTTTTTAACACGGAAACATCAGCCCATATATTCATGAGTCTCAGCAGCACGAAATCATGACGAGTGTTGCAAAAGCTGCATGAATTTCCGATTTGGCTGTTCAAACAGATTGGATATGTGTCGATTTGAAAAATTTAGATTCAATGTGTTTTTGCTGTGTTTTTGCCACACAAATGACACATCTTAGAAAATTAACAGAACTTGTCATGTGGCCAGACTTTTGCATACAACTGAAGAACCGTGAACAGTCAAGGAAACATGAATGTGTAAATGGTTCTCTGCATGTAGAAATGGTTGTCTCCTTTATGAAAAGCCTGTTGTCCATGGTTCTTTAAATATCCTTTTCAAAATTGGTTTTATGCAGCACTAAAAATATGATTTTATTGTAACAAGTCATAGGACATTGCTAATGTATACAACTCTTCTAGCTAAGAGTGTATACAGTACTCTTCTAGCTAAGAGTGTTTACAGTACTCTTCTAGCTAAGAGTGTATACAGTACTCTTCTAGCTAAGAGTGTATACAGTACTCTTCTAGCTAAGAGTGTATACAGTGCTCTTCTAGCTAAGAGTGTTTACAGTACTCTTCTAGCTAAGAGTGTATACAGTACTCTTCTAGCTAAGAGTGTATACAGTACTCTTCTAGCTAAGAGTGCATACAGTACTCTTCTAGCTAAGAGTGCATACAGTACTCTTCTAGCTAAGAGTGTATACAGTACTCTTCTAGCTAAGAGTGTATACAGTACTCTTCTAGCTAAGAGTGTATACAGTACTCTTCTAGCTAAGAGTGTTTACAGTACTCTTCTAGCTAAGAGTGTTTACAGTACTCTTCTATCTAAGAGTGTATACAGTACTCTTCTAGCTAAGAGTGTATACAGTACTCTTCTAGCTAAGAGTGTTTACAGTACTCTTCTAGCTAAGAGTGTATACAGTACTCTTCTAGCTAAGAGTGTATACAGTACTCTTCTAGCTAAGAGTGTATACAGTGCTCTTCTAGCTAAGAGTGTTTACAGTACTCTTCTAGCTAAGAGTGTATACAGTACTCTTCTAGCTAAGAGTGTATACAGTACTCTTCTAGCTAAGAGTGCATACAGTACTCTTCTAGCTAAGAGTGCATACAGTACTCTTCTAGCTAAGAGTGCATACAGTACTCTTCTAGCTAAGAGTGTATACAGTACTCTTCTAGCTAAGAGTGTTTACAGTACTCTTCTAGCTAAGAGTGTATACAGTACTCTTCTAGCTAAGAGTGTTTACAGTACTCTTCTAGCTAAGAGTGTTTACAGTACTCTTCTAGCTAAGAGTGTATACAGTACTCTTCTAGCTAAGAGTGTTTACAGTACTCTTCTAGCTAAGAGTGTTTACAGTACTCTTCTAGCTAAGAGTGTATACAGTACTCTTCTAGCTAAGAGTGTATACAGTACTCTTCTATCTAAGAGTGTTTACAGTACTCTTCTAGCTAAGAGTGTATACAGTACTCTTCTAGCTAAGAGTGTATACAGTACTCTTCTAGCTAAGAGTGTTTACAGTACTCTTCTAGCTAAGAGTGTATACAGTACTCTTCTAGCTAAGAGTGTATACAGTACTCTTCTAGCTAAGAGTGTTTATAGTACTCTTCTAGCTAAGAGTGTATACAGTACTCTTCTAGCTAAGAGTGTTTACAGTACTCTTCTATCTAAGAGTGTATACAGTACTCTTCTAGCTAAGAGTGTATACAGTACTCTTCTAGCTAAGAGTGTTTACAGTACTCTTCTAGCTAAGAGTGTTTACAGTACTCTTCTAGCTAAGAGTGTATACAGTACTCTTCTAGCTAAGAGTGTTTACAGTACTCTTCTAGCTAAGAGTGTATACAGTACTCTTCTAGCTAAGAGTGTTTACAGTACTCTTCTAGCTAAGAGTGTATACAGTACTCTTGTAGCTAAGAGTGTTTACAGTACTCTTCTAGCTAAGAGTGTATACAGTACTCTTCTAGCTAAGAGTGTATACAGTACTCTTCTAGCTAAGAGTGTATACAGTACTCTTCTAGCTAAGAGTGTACCAAACAACTGTTTTGTTATAGCTAATCGAAACTAATCAGGTTGGAAACAGCAATAGCACATTTGTCACCATGCCAATGTTTGCTAAATTAAATCACACCCGATCTATCCTAACTGTAGACAAATACAAATACATCTGAGAAAGGTCACATGAATAGACACATTCTTATGAAGTTACAAAGGCCTTTGATTTAACTCTCTTCAGTCAGGCATGGAGATGTGGTTGTGCAAGTTACCAGTAAATTTTCTGCAAGTTCACTGAAGTGTACGGTGTAAGTTGTACTGTACATTCAGTGTTTGTCAGGTCTAATCTTATCCCAAACCACATTACCACATTAAGGCTTTTAAGCTGTTCTCTTATTCGGTCAATAGTAAGCCAGGCCACACAACTCTTCCTCTTGACTGGGCTCAAAGGTGCAGTCAAACTTTGATTAAGTTGAGATCAGGCAACTCCACTCTTATCTGACTGGACGGTGCTGAGTGTGTCTGTCTGTGGAAAGCCGAGGCCAGACAGCATTGCCAATAATGGCTTTATTTTCGAAATACGAGTGCTTCCTTCTATGGGCACTCTGAATGGGGAGCAACAGCTGGCTAATGTCAATAAGAGCGGCGCCATCCGAAATGGAACATGCTTCTTTTTCGATGGCATCTCTTTCAGACATATCAGTAGTCTAAATTGGATTTCACTGGGTTGGTGTCCTGAGGCACTGTGCAGCTGCTACTTTTTAAACGCCATCGCTTGTCACTCCCCAGGTGGTGTGAACCTACTATTTCACAGTCAGAAAACACACCACTCCTGCTCATTACAAAGATGATAGAATGTAAGCTGAAGCAGTTTCTCTCTGGAGCTAATTTCTATCTTGCACAAATGACTGGCTTCATCGCACGAATGACTAACCACATGTTTGGTCAGTTTTCCTGTTCGTTTTAGTGTTTACTGCATCTCCTTGCGTACAGTAGGAGTACCAGCCAGGCACGGTGAATGAAAAAGTGTGGTTTATTTTGGTCTTGACTCAGAGAACAGCTGTATTTAACCTGACCCAAATGGAATATTAATAGAAAGGCATTTCAAAATATGACAGGTCCATTCTACCACTGCGGTGGCAAACGCGGTGTGAATGTTCATTTGCAATTCAAATGTAAAATGTGTTCTGTTATACTGAACGACAAGTTGTATCACCACTGACAGTAACAACATGGACAAATTTGCTAAAATCCGAATGGAAAATACAGTTCACTGCCACAACGTAAATAGAAAATTAATAATATTGCATTCATGTCATGTTATTTTAAATTTTAAAGTCCTTTATTTATTAATGTTTCATGAGTAACACCACTGACAAAATAAATCTTGGGACATGATTTCTTAGCTAAATAAAATTAGATTTATATATTTTAATTAATTTGAACATAGGAAAGACAATATTGTTAAATTTTTTTTCAATTTTAACTGAAAAATCAAGCACTGAAATTGTTGTTTCACACGAAAATGATCTGGGAAACCATCTAGGAAGTCATCGCTGTGAAATTAAAATCATTAATATAAAAATTCAAAAAGAAGACTTCGTACTTTTGTTTGGCTAATTTACAAATAGAACAAATATGCACAGACATCAGCTTTGTGTGGCATATCACTATTTTGAGGTTATTTCCATGACTTCAAAGTTGTGGGACACCATTTACCTCTTTAATGGCAGAATGACCCAACAATAAGCTTTTTAATCCTGAGCCTCAACATATCACTGTCACTGTCAACTGAGTAAACTCATAAATATTGGAATTCTTCTCCTTACACAAACAAAATGATAAATTGTTGGGGCAGTCGTAGGCTGGAGGTTAGGGATCTGGCCCTGTGACCGGAAGGTTGCCGGTTCAATCCCCAGCGCCGACAGTCCATGACTGAGGTGTCCTTGAGCAAGACACCTAACCCCCAATTGCTCCCCGGGCGCCGTGGATAGGGCTGCCCACCGCTCCGGGCAAGTGTGCTCACTGCCCCCTAGTGTGTGTGTGGTGTTTCACTTGCATGGATGGGTTAAATGCGGAGATGGAATTTCCCCGGTTGTGGGATCAAAACAGTATCACTTAAACTTATATAGTCACTAATAGGTTTTTATTATATTTCTAATCAGTCTTTAACATATATCAGTATGTAAGGGTCGGCAAACACTTTCACATTCCTCCCAAAATACGGCCAGTCAAACCAATAATTCAGTCAATGTGCAGAAGCTGGAACTGAGTTTATGGTAAATGTGTGTCAGACATTGGTCACAAAAACAATACAAAGTCAGGCACATGAGAAAGATTATGGTGTTGAATGACCTGTCCCAACTTAACAAATACATGTAGAGCAGCTTTTGATGAACGGAGAAAAGAGACAGCTATTTCAAAGAGGAGTAAAGAGATTAGCTGTTGAATGAGCTAGTCTGGGGGAAATAAATCCATGTAAGCCTTTGCAGCAAAAACAATTTAGTCTGTCTGTTTTTATTTCAAAAACATTTAGAAAAGATAATTTGCACATCAGAATGAAAAGTAGCAAAAAATAAATTGAAATATCTGTCTCTTACTGCTTTGTGTAGACATTTGAAAAAAAAACATTTAAATGATTCAACTGACTTAACAGGTCAAAACAACAAATAGAAAAATGACAGAAAAAAATACAATATCTACAAACACAGAAATTAAGAAAACATCTGGGGAATACAGGTTGTGTGCAATGGAGGAGTGGACTGCCTGGACTGATGCTCTGGAACATCAAAGGTCTAACTAAAGTGATTGGATTGTATCGAGGGACTAGTTTATTGGAAACCCTATACGAGGATATGTGGAGTGATTAAAATGGCAGCTTACCTTGATAATGGGCACTAAAGCCTCTGTATCGATGGTTGCTGTCAGTTACAAAGTGTAGCCTCAGCCAGTTCTTGTTGCTGACAATAGGGGATGGCACATTCATTCCAGATAACCTGCAAGAAACAAAGGGGAGAAATCTTTAAGCTTGTTACAGCACACAACCTATCAGCGAAAACCCACACCAATGCTTTAACTCTTTAAGACTACTTACAGTAGTTTATTTCCCCTGTGTTGTAAAGGACCAACGCCATAGATCAGAAGTCATTTGTTGTTTCTAGTTGGCAACGTTGCACTAATACCTTTTGCCCTATATACATTTTCCCCTCAAATCGCACTGAAGCTTCTAAATTAAGGTCAATAAGGAGTTGAAATTCACACACACACACACACACACACACACACACACACACACACACACACACACACACACACACACACACACACACCCACACACACACACACACAAAAAGTTGTGCAATTAACTGAAATCACTGAAACTTGTTACATGAAAGTACCACTATAGCTATACACTACAACACTATTACATACCACAAGGTACTTAACCTGTTGCAGTAGTACTTGTTGTAGTAGTACCCCCCCCCCAACCCCCCCCCCCCCCACACACACACAGTATTAAGGTAGAAAAAGCAAAGTGAGCTCTTCCACTATTTACGCCTTCAGCAGCTGAACAAATTAACTACCAGGACATAACCAATTAGGCTTTGATTTACAATGGGCAGCACCAGTTTGGTGAGAAAATACATCAGCTTAGGTCTTCTGGAATCTGAGATAGGTCGCTGACTGAGAATATGAGCCGCAGTCTAACAAGGCTTCAGAAATTTTTCAGTTCTTCGGGTGGAAAGGTCCTGCTCTTCAAACAGGGAATTGATAGATTTGTACAAGCTGACAGGAAGGCTACAGTAACTTGAGTAACTTGGCTTTACAAAAGTAGTGATCAGAAAAGCATCTCTGATCATATTGAACCTTGAAGTGAATGGGCTACCACAGCAGAACACTTACAGTGAATCATAAACATTAGCTTGAATCCACTGACCCAAACGGCCTTGTGTCAACAGTTCAGGTGGTGTCAACAGCTGGTGGTGTAATGGCGTGGAGAACGGTTACTTGGCATACACTGGAGATCCAAACGCCACTGGAGCATTTTTTGAATGCTACAGCCTACCTGAGAATTATTTCTGACTATGGTCTTACTTTCTTGGGTCCATATTTTTCCTTGACACCTTCACAGCCACCACAGAGACAGAGACTTGTTAATATAATCAGTTACATCATGAGCACAATTTACTGAAGCACTGATTGGTCAAACCAGGAGTTGCTTTATAACTACATATAATACTGTAATACTGGGCTTCCTCGAGGAGAGGTTAGAGAATGGTTAAACAAACACACTCACATCCATAAAATCACTATTGAAAATGTGTCTTGGGTGCCTAAAACTTTCGCACAGTACTGTAGGTTGCAATATTTCTATTTTGACAACTTACAACCTCACAATTTAAATGACAGTGATATTTGGGGGGAAAGTTTACATAAACAAAATCTTAACACTTCAGAATTCATAGAATAACCACAGAATCCGACAGAGGTGATTTTCAATCACTCCACTCTTTTTTCCCCATTGACAGAAATGGCTTAGACCCAGAGTTCATCCTGTTGCTAAGAGCAAACGCCCTACTCCATCCGTCCCGTTTTTATTGAAAATAATGACATTCTCAGAGGTCTACTGCCTAACTCTCAAAGCAGCTACTCGCTAAGTCACTTTTGCAAATTCTACAACAAGCCTATAATGCTATTTTCATTTGAGGAAATGCCTCTTTGTTCAGTGTAATGGCTGACAGCAAAGGCTGTCAGTCTGGAGTTGGAAGATCATAAAAGATATGACCCACGCATCACCACTACGTGATCTGTTTGCAGGTGATTTGTTGGGGAGCTGTGACAGAGGACAAAGGTCATGCCACTCTCTCTCCCCCTCCTCTCTCTCCTTCGCTCTTCCACCACCCTCCAGCCCCCCACTCCATCCGTCCCGTTTTATTGATGTCTGACGGGAGATGTCATTAAAAGGACATGGCCACATGAATCATTCTTTAATGGCCTTCGCAGGCTGGAGCCCTGCCATATCATTACTGTTATCACACTAGCAGTAGCCACACACAACTGTTGGAATGGGTGATGGCAGTGTAGGAACAGCAGGGAGCAGAAGCCCAGTCATATTCATGATTTGCCTCTCTGTTTAAATTAATTTTTGACCATCCTGTGGAGGGACTAGAGGCAGGAAAACAGCTATTAAAACTCCAAAAAGAAACCAGCTCAGCTGTGGATTACATATTGTATTTCTGCACACATGTTGTCAGCTACAAAACTGTCTTTAAATTAGTTATATCAGCACTAGCTAGCTACTGGCAGGCATGTCATCTTGAAATTAAGTTAAATATTGTAAAGTGTTTAAGTTCAGGGCCTTTGAGAGAGGAACTGATTATTTCTGGCATCTAAAAATATAAATGTCTAATTTTCTTTGCTGATTTTCACTTAATAAAATCAACATGCCTGTTGTATGTAAACCTCTGCAAGCTGTAGTAGTAATATAACTTCATTGTTAAGTATTGGTTGAAAATAATATGTTTAAGATTTTGAAATGCCCAACAGAAAATTGTCCAATCAGGAGTTTTTTCCCCTGTAGTATCTAGGTAGATACAGCAAAGCTAGATCTTACATCATTTAGGCCTTCAAGAGCTGAACAGATTAGGTAGCAGAAATCAAACAATCTTTTTTCAATTTACAATGGACGGCACCAATTTTGTGTGTAAAAAAATCACTTGAGGTCTTCTGGAAGTCCTAAATAGGTCAAGAATAATGAGCCATAGTCTTACCAGGTTGCAGTAATTTGCAAGAAATGGGAAATGGTGGTAGCTCTATGTCAGAGTTCTTTACTGAAAGAGTAACTGTAAAACATAGAATATGTGGTACAAAATATTTATATATGTCTGCTGCAAGCTTCTGATAAAACATATAAAATGTCTTTTACAAGGCTTATTAATGCACACTCGCATTAGCTTAGCGCAAAAATACTATTATTAATCCAAAAAAGGGGCTAACATAAATTTGTCAAGACATTTTTTTCCTTATTTTTTGATCAAGCATTGATATTCATGGCCAGGACTGAAGGCCTAGCTCTAATAGTCACTGTTCTTACATTGGAACAATGCTATATAAACATTTTAGCAGTGATCAGAATGAAACTGCTACACTGCTTTGCATGTTAATAACTGTCTAGTAAATAGCAATAACAATTCTACATTCTACAGTAAAATGCAGTGTCAGTAATAGTACCTCGATACCATGTCAACATTTATGAGTGCTGTATTTACACGTCCCTTGAGTAGCATATAGCTTTAATATAGTTTACATTTGCATTTTATGTACTTGATGAGGCTACAAATCAGTTGTACAGATCACGTTGAATGCGAATAATGATGATGCCTTTCACAAAGACTTTGAAGGATTGCTGCACTAGTATTCAACTCCTGCTAAAGAAGCTCCTGAAACCTGCACTCAGTATCACATCAAACTTGCATGAACCTGTAAGACTCTGCCATGTTACATGGCACAGTTACTTTAAACCATGACGTGTTTACACTATGTGATTCTACATGCCGTGTTGGTTTATGACAAGCCCCAACAAGGTTGTGTATGTTCTTATACTGTAAAAGACCCCAGGTTGAGCTGATATAGACATGATGCACATTACTAGAGTGGGAAAGTGCTTATTCGGGTAGTGTGTGTTTCTCCATCTGTAATGTGCATTCTAATGAAACCACTTGGTATTCCGTTGGAACATAATTCCACATGAGCTGGAAGATGGGGTTGGCAGAGTGTTCGCCCACGCACAGCACAGAAACTCCAGCTCCAGCAAATTCCCACCTTGCTCTCTTCCTGAATCATTCAAAACAAGGGGCAAAAAGTCACATTGCTGACTTCAAAGTGCATGAAGTGCGTTGTGCGTGCAGGTATGCATTTGTTTGACATAGTTTATTTTCACTAGCAGAAACAAAGGAGAAGGAGGTCATTAACCCATTAAATTGCAGGCTTATTATTAAGTTAGAAAGATTGATGTATTATTTAGCAACTACTAGAAACGATTCAGTAACTACTGTGAAACTACATTTAAAAAGTGATTCACTGATACAGATGTGTACATCATTTACACATTAATAACATATGTTCAAAAGAATTCCTGCCAAAATAAGTAAACTCAAAGACTAATTGTGTTGATGTAGTCTGGTTTATTCACGTGCAGGTAGTATACATATTGGAATTCAATGCATCGCATTTTTTTCACACTAAATCTTTCAGTGCAATACATTATGTAGTTAGATACTGAAGTATTTAAATGTGGGCCAAAATATAAAGTCTGACGTGTTAAAAATATGATGAGGTTAAGGTGACATAATATAAACCACTTTCCTATAGTACATTCTATTTGCCACATTAGACAGTATTAGCAGTTCGTTCATAGGAAACAAACATATATGTAATTAATTAATTAATGTTTATTAAAATGCAAACGGAGGCATTTGTTTAGATTTCTTTAGTTAAGTGAAATTTTGCTAAACTATCAGCAATCCTGATGGATACACTTGACAACTTGGGGATAACTTGTCAAACCTTTAGTGTTTGATTGGACTGAAATACATTAAACACCTTACATGGTTATTTGGATTTTTTTTTTTTTTGCCATACTAAATTACAGTGCATCCATTGGCTAAAGACAGGTTTGTTGTCTGTTGGACAATGTTGACACGGTGTAAAAAATTCACACTTGGTTTATTTCCACCCTAATAAGTCAATATTCCCGCCCAGTTCTAGCCCAAAATTTCTCAAGGCTGTCCCCAGACATTCTCGTTATGAGATCACATTTAACCCTGACCAATGCGGTTAAGTATATGTTCACAAAATAGAAATTCAGAAAATGTGCAATACAATAATTCTTTTGCATGTATGTACATTTGAGGAAATAAACAGCTTGTAAAATAAATAAGATAATGATATAATGGGCTAATATTCAGCTCCTAGTTACTATGTGGTTTTAATCTGACAGTGTGACAACACTGGCTTTTTACTGGCTCTCTATAGTTGGTCTAAATCTCAATTATTTTCTGAAGCATGCAGCTAGCCAGTGTTCTACAAATATTATTGAGACACTTTCCTGAGCATATTGCTGGTATTGAGCATGACAGTGATATCATTTATTTCAGTACCAGTAACACTGTCCCAACTCCCATTTCTTGTCTGAATATCGCAATGCTAAGGAAGCACCAACACATAGTCACTTGGTATGTGACTAATTTTGATATTTGAATACCTGTAAGGGTTGATGAACAGACAACAGAATATTAAAAAGGGTAAAAATATAGGGCTGTAGGGTTACCTGTTTAGGTAACAACACTGGTGTTTTACAAAAATAGAGGAAAACATTTGAAGATATATATATATAACTATTCAAAAATAGCTGAAGGAAATCTATGTTTTCCTGTGGGTAAGTAGTGGAGGCTGCCTCTTCAGATGAGCTAATGAGCTAATCTGAGCTGGTGAGCTCATGAGAACTAAGCAGTACAACACTGGACGCTGAAGAAGACTTGCTGTCTCTTATAGGTGCACAATTTGCTAACATGTTAGTTTGTCAGAGCGATATACAGCATCTTGACTGTTTCTGGACTTCACTAATATCATTCAGGGTCGACACAGTCAAGCCCTTAACAATGTTAAAAATCATATTTAGACATGTTTTAGACAGTTATGTGCTACATACACACTTAATGACAAACCAGAGTGAACTAAAATCAGTTTTTTAAGAATTGTTTTCTGTAATTTTTCTCCATCTTTCTGGGGTGAAGTAAAATAAACAGTTGAAAATGGATCTCAGAATTCAAAATGGTTAACTGAGTAAAGTACCTGTGCATATCCCTAGTAGTTGCTCTGATATGGACCATTATTCTGTTAGCAATTCTACCAAGACTCTAAATGAAACACTAAGATCAGCCTACAGCCTTTGACTCAAAGCTGTTCACCTATAGCACAGGGCATAAGTACATATCTCCTACTGCAATGATGATCTAAGACAGTTGCAATCCTCTCTTATCTCAGCATGATAACCACTTTCCCTCAGGTTGTTCGGGGATGCTAAAATAGGTGAGATAAATGCCCTTGCCTCTTGTGTTAACTGTATATGATTCAAGGCTTCAGGTAGAGTCTGCTGTATCCCAGGAGACAGGAGGAGGAAACTGATTACACACCCCCACCCCACCCTCCGGTCTGGCCTTTCAGCTGGAGCACTTTGCCATTTGCTGAGATGTAAATGACGCAAACATCCATAGAATAAAGAGTGACATGAAGGAGACGGAACATGGAAGGCAATAGGATGAGAAAAGCAAGGAGAGGCCTAGGAGATGAAAAACACCTAGAGAGAAAAAGAGACAGAGAGAGAGAGAGGGAGAGAGAGAGAGAGAGATATATTTGGATATATAATAGGTGAATGAGAGGAGATAAAAAGGAAAGATGGAACAAGCGAGATAAAGAATTAGTAGGGAAAAGCAAAGAAAGGCAAGGAGAAGTTCTATAGAGACAAACAGCGGATAGGCTGCATTCACTGTGGCATTTACAATGATTTTCCTGTCTTCTGGCATTGTGAATAGGCTTCAAGGTCTCTGAGATAACTGCCAGTGAATTGATAGTGACAGCGAGAGTTAAGAATGAACAGACAGCGAGGAGCTACACGACAGCAGTGTCACCACTTTGTCTTCAATGAAGTCAGCCATGATCCATATAGTCCTAATATTTAACATGACTCTCCCTTAGGGAAACAAAAAGAAGTGACTGATCTGTTTTTATTTGGTCTTTATGAATAAAGTCACACATGAAATTCAAAAGAAGCACTGGCACGAGAAGATGGTGCAGATATCTCAAGGACGTGAGTCGACGTTCTCATGACATGTTGATTTGGCTACCTCAAACCAAATGCTTTTAACACTGTGTACTCACTCAGAAGTGTACTCACTCCTTCCTCTTGAGGGAATCTTCAACATTGTCATAACTGCCATTCTACATATTAGCCCAAGTGAAGTTTGTAAGAACAGGGCAAATAATTGAGTCAAACATAAATGTGAACTTCAGCTGCAGAAGTTGCTCCAAAATCATTATGACATGATGCAAATACCTTTTCCAAAGTGAAACAAATGCCGAACAAAGCTGTTTATAACTGGGAGCAATAAAATAATTTAAAATAAGTTAATGTTTCAAAATTGTAATTACTTCTTACATTCAAATTGGGGTTTATGTAACAGGCTACTTCATCTGTTATACAGACGCTGCTGTAACTTTTTTACTTTATTCTGTTTCATTATTCTTAAGTTTGCTGAGCTAGGTAATTAGCTCACTGAGGCTGGTTTAGCCAAGGTCAAGCTTCCTACTGAAAAATTCTCAGTGTCCCAGCCTCCTCTTGTCCAGCTGGTGGCCACATGTATAACATATAGGATTGCCAGACGTCAGCCATGGCAAAACTGTACTGTGTATGGTGGGTGGAGGTGGTGGCATCTTTGTCAATATCCCCTATTCTGTGTTTTTCCACTAAGTTTTTTTTTTGTTTACTGAAAACAGATTCAGATTATTCAGATTTTCTTTAATGAACTTTATAGGCTGAATGTGTTACAAAAGGCATTCCTTTTAGTTTTTTCTAGCCCATTTGTTCTGTGTAATGCAAGTAAAACCACTAGAAACTTATCACTAACTCAGAGAGTGAGTGCACTTATTTTAACATTCTGTCGACAATACCAAGTGGATACAAGGCAAAAGAGCCTGCAATCATTTTAACATATTAAGCATTCTGTGAGTCTATTTCCAAGTCATTGAGGTCAAACAGAACGCACTTGCAAGAACTAATTTAGTAGAAATTCCACTAAACCACTGAGCATCCTCACTTTTTAGAATTGTAGTGTTTTTAAAACATATTCACCCACCTAGAAGAACTTTAGAGGAGCAGCGGAAGAGAGAAAGAGACTTCTGAGCGAGACAGATACCTAAAAGGCTGACGTCAGTGGCTCTAATGGACTTTAGTGAGCTTTTAAGCTTTTGCCATGCGAGTCACATCCCAGGATCAATACCTTTCAGTGGCTCAGTGTGAAATAACGAGAGATTCATTATTAGCGAATGACAGCCGTTACCTTGTTTCTTAATCAGAGAATCTGTCTTAATTGCCAAGCCTATAATTAAGACAGGTGGTAGGGTTCACATGCATAAGCATTTAGGTGAGAATGCACACCCACACACACAGACAAACACACTCACAAACACAAGAACATGTGTACAAAAACACACACATACACACACGCACAAATACAGACGCTCAGGCAGAAACTTCATCAACCTCCTGTATACCTGAGCACTCAGGGGAGGGAAGCGAGCGAGATGCAGAGAGGGAGAGGGTGAGAGAAAGACTAGAGAGAGAGAGCAACAGAGAGAGGCAGGCCCTGCAGTATGGCGCTCTCTCACCGACGGTCGCCTCATCAATCACAGGCGGCTGCGGCCCAGACGGATGGGGGGCCGCTGGGGAAGGCGCGCGCGTCTCTCCATCAAACTGATGTTTTGAAAGTAAGTAATCAGTGTTCTCCACGGGCACTCCTTCTTTGGCAAAGCACCCCTCCTCCACTCATCCCCTCCATCTTCCACTCCCTCCTTCCATCTTCCCTCCTCGCTCCCTGCTCCATAGAGTCAAGGCCTCTCCACACCGTTGCATTATGGGAGCCATATTTCACCCAGTTCAGCACAACAGGGGGACGCAGCCCTGTTCAAACACTGAAGAGTGTTTTTTTGTTTTTTTAACCATGTCATGTTGGAAAAAGGAAAAAAAGATGAAACAGAAAGAAAGAGGAATGCTGTGGCAGCACTCAGACACAGTCTGCTGGGTCTTAACACACACTGGAAGTATTTGCCCATTTTTAAGCAGATTATTATTATTATTATTATTATTATTATATTTTTTATATACTGTTGCCACATCAAAACTGTCATCAGTTTTTTACACTGGACAAACAGAACTAGGCTCAAAATGACTTGTTGACTGTTCAATTACATAAAAATTTAATGTTTCAGGCTCCAGAATAGTGCAAATTATCATTACAGACAATGTGGGCAATGTCCTCCAAGCATGCTGAGATGTCTAATGATACTACGTCAGCAGCAGCTTGAAAAAGACGCAGCTGCTGGCTTCAACTGTCTTGGATAAAATAGATGCTACCCTTCACCCTCCCAGCTTGGTAACAATGTGTTTTGGGGGGTGGGGGGGGGTTGTAGCTACCAGGTAGAACTGGCAATGTATAAATTGGAAGGATTAGAAGAATCTATGCTGACACACATACCAAGAGAAACTTCTTGTACTTAATGAAAAAATAAAAAGATTCTGCTCTGATTCAATGCCAGCATGTAATTTTGAGGCCTGTGTAGTATAAGCTACAATTACAGGCTTTATTGGATATAACTGATTATTAGTGTTGTAATAATAAGCTTTGTGATAAATAATCTCTCTGGCAGTCGAGTGTGCTGAATAACAATGTACACACAGAATTTTGCCACGCTATTAAAGATCCAGTTCATGCTTGTATACTGGTCTCTACTTTTCATCTTTCACTGCAATTCACTTAGCCAAAGCCTGCAGCGCTCATGCGAATCAGATGGAGCAGCAGCCTGAAACATTGAGCCTGTTGGTCAGATCATTTGTACAGAAGTGCTGTGCTTGGCCCAGCCCCAGAACCTCCATTTTAAGGATCAGAAGGGCTGAAGGGGGGTCGTGGGGAGGACGGCAGCGTGGCATGCAGCAGAACAAATGGACCTATGCACCAGCTAATGACCACACAATGCTTTTACCCAGACACATATTTCACCTGCAGGTTTGTGCCCAACACCCGCAAAAGCCATTTCAATAAAGCACGTATTTACACTGAGCGATGGACTCCAGCAAATGTCACTCAGGTTCGAGTTGCAGGCTGCCCCATTATATCTTCTGATTTAGTGGGGCTTCAGATTCAGGCTGCACTCTTTTGTTCATGAAGTACAATCGAATCTACCTGCTCTTAATAAGGCCGAGGGATTCCACATCAGAAAACACACATGCAAGCAGATGAAATTTCACTGCTGTTACCACTTGTGGTAAAATCCGATTTTATTGAAATGGGATTCTGCGTTCTCGTTGGCACTGTGTGATGAAATATGCCTGTGTGAAATGAATCTTAAAGGGTCCATAGCCTGAAAAGCCTCATGTTATTCCCCTTTTTTGAAATAAGACTAGTATGTTGCAGTATGTAAGTGTGTTTCAAGTTTCATAATGTACCCTTCAGTTTCCAGTCACTATGGTTCACAGAATAAACTGTTTTTGTGTGTCCCAAAAGCAATGTATTTGTATAAATTCACCTAGATTAGCTATTCCCTTTGATGTTATAAGAAGTGTTTCAGTTTGTATTGTTATTGCAGTGAGCAATAATGGGGTACAATATAGGGCAGCCAATCAGAAGGAAGATTATTTATGTATATCAGTCTTAAAGGCACAGTAATAAAAATAAAAGCCTATTTATTTTAAAAGGCCCATATCATGAAACTGAATTTAACTAAAGAGTTCTACAGTGTTTCAGCTCTGAGTGCTTTCTGAGTGAGGCACAATACAGGGCAGCCAATTAGAAAAGAGGTCATTTACATATATTAGACTTAAAAGCACGATTTGTAAAACAGCCTGTTTAATTCTAAATGATAAAGAATGGCTGGACAACAGTCATATCAATATGAATGACAGAAAAAGGTAAAAGAAAGAAAAAGTCTAGTATGTGGCCCCTTTAATTGTTGATGTTTTCCTGATGTTTCTGTATGCTGATTAACTAACCAGCTGAAAGGTCACAACTGATCAATCACATGATCAACACATCTATCCATCGTCCATCTTTAAAGTATGACATTCTGCAAGCAGTACTGTGTGATAAAAAAAAATCCAGCCTTAAGCACAATTCATTTGTATTATATGAGGGTGCTAATCCCCCTCAGACTTACATTATGCAATGGATTACACAGATCTTTCTCTCTGAGCTGAGCTGAGCCCCCTCATATTTCCCAAAGGGTATCCAACTAGTGGGACTATGAGGCTATGTAGCAAGACAGAAGTATCACAGCCCAGTGAAATACAAACAGGCCGTTGCAGTAACGCCGAACCAATGGACAACAGGCCCAGCAGTGCGGTTTTGTTTAAAGGAAAGCTTGATCAGTGGGATTTTGAGTGTTGAGCGCTGCTAAAGTCCCCATGAGAACTATATCCCTGTAATCAGTGTAGGAGGGGTACATTTCCATCACCTCCGCACGCTACACATATGCATAAAAGCATGTTATCATATTTAACTGCTGCATAATATGCAAAAATAAGAATACGCACTTATGTTTCAGTCTTTTTTGCTATAGATTTGTGAACAAAGTAGCTAAAACTCAAACTTATTCATAGTAAGGAAGGCTTATATCAACCTAATATCCAGTGGGAACTAATTAGATCATACTGTTCTCCTGAATTTTACAGACTTCCTCATGTGTTTGACTCTGGACTAATGGGGGTACTGTGATTGCATTAGAATCTTGACAAGAAGAAACAGGGTAGTCTTCTGAATGAGTAGCCAATACTACATGCAACTATTTCAGTAACTAAATATACTAATTTACTATGACTTATAATGTATAAACCAGCCATTAGGGGTGTACTTTGTGTACTTCTGGTGCCGGTCCCAAGCCCGGATAAATGGTGAAGTTTGCGTCAGGAAGGGCATCCAGCGTAAAACTTGTGCCAAAACTATCATGCGGATCACAAATATGATTGCCATACCGGATCGGTCGAGGCCCGGGTTAACAACGACCGCCTCCGGTGCTGTTGACCAGCAGGGTGCCGGTGGAAATTGGACTACTGTAGAGAGAAGGAAAGGCAGGAGTGTGGAGGTTGGAGTAGGGACTCTGAACATAGGGACAATGACTGGTAAAGGCAGAGAGCTTGCAGACATGATTGAGAGAAGGAAGGTAGATATTCTGTGTGTCCAGGAGACCAGATGGAAAGGAAGCAAGGACAGGAACATTGGAGGTGGATTCAAACTGTTCTATCATGGTGTAGAGAGGAAGAGAAATGGAGTAGGGATAATCCTAAAGGAACAGCTTGGGAAAAGTGTTCTGGATGTAAAGAGAGTGTCAGACAGGATCATGAGCCTGAAGTTGGAGGTTGATGGTGTAATTTTGAATGTGGTCAGTTCATATGCACCACAGGTTGGATGTCAGTTAGAGGAGAAAGAGGAATTTTGGAGTAAGATGGATGAAGTGGTAGATGGTGTCCCTAGAGAGGATAGATTAGTGATTGGTGCAGACTTCAATGGACATGTTGGTGAAGGGAACAGAGGGGATGAAGAGGTGCTGGGTACGTATGGTGTGAAAGATAGAGATGCGTAAGGTCAGATGGTTGTAGATTTTGCAAAGAGAATGGAAATGGCTGTGGTGAACATGTATTTTCAGAAGAGGGAAGAACACAGGATGACATACAAGAGTGGAGGGAGGTGCACAATGGTGGATTATATCCTTAGCAGGAGATGCCACCTAAAGGAGATTGGAGATTGTAAAGTGGTATCAGGGGAAAGTGTAGCAAGGCAGCATAGGGTGGTTGTCTGTAGAATGAGATTAGAAACAAAGAAGAGGAAGAGAGTGAAGACAGAGCCAAAGATTAGATGATGGAAGCTGAAGGAGGAGGATGGTTGCAGGCAGTTCAGGGAAAAATTGCAACAGGCAGTGAGGAGCTACCTAAGGACTGGGAAACTACAGCTAAGGTGGTGAGAGAAACTGGCAAGAATGTGTTGGGTGTTTCGTCTGGTCAGAGTAAAGAAGACAAGGAAAGTTGGTGGTGGAATGAGGAAGTCCAGGAGAGTATTCAGAAGAAGAAGGCAGCTAAGAAAAAGTGGGATAACCAGAGAGATGAAGGAAGTAGGCAGGAGTACTGTGAGGCTAGTCACATAGCGAAAAGAATGGTGGTAAAGGCAAAGGCTCAGGCCTATGATGAAAGTAAAGAAGGAGTAAAGGACTTGTATTGTTTGGCTAAACAGAGATAGAGCTGGAAAGGATGTACAGCAGGTTAGGCTGATAAAGGATAGAGAGGGAAATGTACTAGCGAGTGAACAGAGAGTGTTGAGTAGATGGAAGGAGTACTTTGAAGAACTAATGAATGAGGTAAACGAGAGAGAGAGGAGGACAATGGGGGGAGAGATAGTGGATCAGGAAGTGCAGAGAATTAGTAAGGTGGAAGTGAGGGCAGCTTTAAAAAGGATGAAGAATGGAAAGGCAGTTGGTCCAGATGACATACCTGTGGAGGTATGGAGATGTTTAGGAGAGAAGGCAGTGGACTTTTTAACCAGGTTGTTTAACAAAATCCTGGAGAGTGAGAGGATGCCTGATGAGTGGAGAAGCAGCGTACTGGTCCCCATTTTTAAGAACAAGGGTGATGTGCAGAGCTGCAGTAACTACAGAGGTATAAAGTTGATGAGCCACACCATGAAGGTATGGGAAAGAGTTGTTGAAGCAAGGTTAAGGCGAGAGGTTCAGATCAGTGAGCAGCAGTTTGGTTTCATGCCCAGAAAGAGTACCACAGATGCAATTTTTGCGTTGCGAGTGTTGGTAGAGAAGTACAGTGAAGGTCAGAAAGAGCTACATTGTGTCTTTGTGGATCTAAAGAAGGCATGTGTTAAGATGCCAAGAGAGGAACTGTGGTACTGTATGAGGAAGTCAGGTGTTGCTGAAAAGTATGTTAGGGTGGTGCAGGACATGTATGAGGATAGTGAGACAGTGGTGAGGTGTGCAGTTGGAGTGACAAATGGTTTCAAGGTGAAGGTAGGGTTACATCAGGGATCAGCTTTGAGCCCCTTCTTGTTTGAAATGGTGATGGAAAGGTTGACAGATGAGGTCAGGCAGGAGGCTCCATGGACCATGATGTTTGCAGATGACATTATAATCTGTGGTGAGAGTAGAGAGCAGGTGGAAGAGAATCTGGAGAGGTGGAGGTTTGCACTGGAGAGGAGAGGAATGAAGGTCAGTAGAGACAAGACGGAATACATGTGTGTGAATGAGAAGGAGGCAGGTGGAAAGGTGAAGATGTAAGGAGTAGAGGTTGTCATAAAGGTGGATGACTTCAAATATCTTGGGTCAACCATCCAGAGCAATGGACAGTGTAGAAAAGAGGTGAGGAAGAGGGTGCAGGCAGGATGGAGTGGGTGGAGACGGATGTCAGGGCTGATGTGTGACAGAAGGATAGCAGCAAGAGTGAAAGGGAAGGTTTACAAGACAGTAGTGCGTCCTGCTATGATGTATGGTTTGGAGACTGTGGCTCTGTCTAAAAGACAGGAGGCTGAGCTGGAGGTGGCGGAGATGAAGATTTTTGTTGGGAGTGACAAGGCTGGAAATGAGCAGATCAGAGGGACGGTGAAGGTGGAGCAGTTTGGAGATAAAGCCAGAGAGGCCAGGTTGAGATGGTTTGGACATGTGTTGAGGAGGAATAGTGGATATATTGGTCAAAGAATGTTGGAGATGGAGCTGCCGGGTACAAGGAGAAGAGGTAGACCTCAGAGAAGGTTTATGGATGTAGTGAAGATGGACATGGAGATGGTTAGTGTAAAAGTAGAGGAGGCAGTGGATAGGGCAAGATGGAGGCAGATGATCCGCTGTGGCGACCCCTAAAGGGAGCAGCCGAAAGAAGAAGAAGAAGACTATGACTTATAATGTATAGAACTGTACAGGTAATATAGACATGTATGCTTGAACACTTAAATTAATTTCTATTTTAAGGCACTAAGTTATGGTTCTGTTCTTGGAACAATCTTTGGCTCATGTTGCTTGGTAATCATAGCCTAGTGATAATGAACTATAACTATATTAAATGTAAGACATACGGCTAGTAATGGCCAAAATGACATTTACACAATTTATCACTTGTAATAAATGTAGTAGATCCGCAGAGACATTGTTTGGAGTTCAAAGTTTGCTTGTTTTTTAAATGGAGCTGGAGCTACGAGGCTAATGTTGTTAACAAATACTGGAAGTCACTGATCACCCAAACTAGGATTCATGTTCGTGCGTGATGCATGAGAATGTGAAGAGGAGCCAGTTTCTGCAGGAGAGTCAGAATTCGGTATAACACCCTGCTGTCTAGTATGTCTGTGTAGCTACATACTGAAATTTTGTTCATGTTCCCAGTTCACAGTGTGACACACTGTGTTCTAAACCACACGGACAATTCTGGGCAATGTCAATTAAAACCTGTATGCGGTTTGAACAGGTTAAGAAAATGTTTTGGGGATGCATTTACAGAAATTTATGGGAGTTTGTTAGGAATTTTAGCCTTGTATTTCCAGCACTAAACTAAAGTAAAATCTGGCAATTTCTTCTTTGGCAAACCATTTCTTTTATTTAGCCAGTGCTTGTGAACTTCAGATAGGATTCAGTGAAAGTGGTGAAGCAACATTAATTTTACCCAAAATACTGCAATTTAAATATTATTGCTGGACCACCTGGTTTTCATCTTGCCCTGAGGTGACGCAACTGACCACATGCCACAAATTACAGAACAGCGCATATTTACATTTAAATGAAAGAATACAATGGTTCTTAGCTGTTGTCTGTCCTTACTGTGTCCTAGAGCTATACACACAGATAACACACACACACACACACATAAAAATGGCTAGGTCTTCAAAAATATCATCACCTGCCTTATTATTTCTTTCCTCACTCATTTAACTTGGTTTGAGCTAAACAAGTCACCTTATGATTGTGCTCTAATATTAGAATGATGATTAATGAGTAAACATTACATGCTAAAAATGTGTAAGTAATGTGAATATAAACAAATGGATTGTTCCAAATGGAAAAGTACAGGCACAGTCATTTTACATTTGCAAAACATACAAAAGTTTCTGGTATGAAAACAGAATTTCTTATTACCCTGTATAAACTCCATTTCTGCCTAAGAAGCAATACAATTACGCTTTAAGTACATTCAAAATAAAGCCTTTAAGTAAACTGAGCTTCATTTTAGCATTTATAAGGCATAAGTTTATGTCACTGTGAAAAGAGTTGTTACACTGAGCCAAAAAAGTGTCATAACACAATCCAATGTCAGAAAAAAATGTCACCTGACATAAGGGTTGTCAACTTGACATCAAGGCTGTCAAATGCAGGCTTAATGCATAAATGACACCTACTGGAAAACGTCTTTATAAATGTTTATGTATGTTTATGTCAGTTTTCATTATGTGCTTAGGTGACATGTAGCCTTATATTAAATTTGACATAAAAATGTATAACTATTCAATCAAAAAGAGCACTTTTTAGATTATGGGCTGGCAAGTCTGAATGTGGATAATCTGACTTAAACTTTGTATCTAATTCAAACTAAGGCACATAACTGCAGCACCTCCACACACAATCAATAACTAGTGGATTTACAACAGCGTGTTTGGAAGAAGGAGAAGCAGTAGCAACATTTTGAGACTACGATCCTATTGAAACTAAGTTAATGTGCTGAAGGCAACTGTGTATTTACTAAAATGTCAGAACCATGTACTGAAAAAAATATATATTTCAATGTACAGAATGTACCTTTTTTACATTCAGATATCTATCCTTCACCTGACAAAATGTGCAGCTGAAGTAAAACATATACAAACAATATGTGCATTACTGAAGTCCATTCAATTCACTGGCTTTCATCTCAAAACTATTCAGTCTGTGAAGTGTACTAAGTGTATGTGGGTGTACTGCATGCATGTACTATTCATGCATGTGCAAAGTAGGTGACAGCAAAGTTTAAAAGGACTTCTATCATAGAATAATTAATACTTGAAAAAATATAAAAATAAAAGAGCTTTCTTTATTATGTAAACACTATAAACCCTTATATATATATAACTGTTCACTCTTCAGTGTTCATGTATACATAGAAACTAAGCTGCAAAAACAGTCCATCTTGAATTCACCGTGTTTTTAATGTTTGCGAAATTCAACACTTTCACGTGTGTCCACCCATTCAGCTTACAGTACCTTATCTCTGACCATTCACAGTGAAGTTATATAAAGAGTGTTGCAACTTGGACTGCTTGTTAAATGATGTACAATACAGGTCAGCCAATCACAACAGAGAGCATTTACTAAAGAAAACACAATAAAACACTACTTAATTTAATTCTACAGCACAGAGAGGTTAAATGTTCATATAAAAATGAATTAAGACTCTTTTTGGTTCACAGAACTACATAAATGACAAAGGTGGATATTAAGGGAAATTATAAAATACAAGAAAAGTGTAGATGCAGGTCAATATGATGATATTTCAGAATCATAACCTTTATTTACCAAGTGCCATCAGTAAAAGCAATTTCTCTTTCTCTCTGCAGGTGTCTACAAAAAATCTAATAAATACAGATATATTATATATAATATTATATGATATAAATATAGAAAAAAGTGTCAAGTAAATGTGTTTGAGTACCGTGATGTTATGTTTTTTTTACCATATCGCATTTGAATCTTACCTGATAAATCTGAAAGTGTAGTTCAATTAAGAAATCAAGCCATTAGTTTAAGAATATGTCAAACTAAACTAATTTAAAATAATTGTCCTAACTATAATGACTTAGACAAGACTTCGCTGTAGCTTTGAATGAATAACATACAGAACTTGGCATTTACTGGAATCATCGCCATGCTGACATTCTGCCAGAAACAACAAATTCATATAAGCCTCCGAGCTCTGTAAACGCATGCTTACCATGTCATCTGATTTAAAAAGTCAGTAAAGTCACAGGGAGTTTTGACAGCCACCCAACTGGAGTCTTAAGCATGTGGAATACTGGTGCAGTAGGCATGCGTGTACCTGGCACCGTGTTCCTCCACTGTGCTGGCTAGCTTCACAGCAGCCTTGTTCTGCATCGCTACCCACTACTCGTTCCCTCTCTTCCTCCATCAACCATGAGCCTGTCCAGAATCTGAAAAAGCCCATCGCCGTCACAGCGCATACAAGTTTAATCACTTGGACTTTCTCGTTCTCTGGTCTGAGCAGTTTTTGTTGCTGTTGTACAGGTTTCAGTGTAAAGGTTGAATGTTGTGTGGAGAGGATTGTAAACAGGTTTACAGGAACTTGTAGGAACAGATCCATTTTCTACACTCTGTTGATCACAGTCTTCAGACCTATCACTCAGAAGGTTAGGGAGGATTTCGAGTACATAGACGTGCAGTCCTTCTCTTCATGTGAGTTCACAGACAGAAGCAGTGATGTTTTTAGAAAGATGCAGTGTTTGGGTAAACATTTAATGCTGCTACTCTCTACCTGCACTGTGCATGCTGCTACTCTCTACCTGCACTGTGCATGCTGCTACTCTCTACCTGCACTGTGCATGCTGCTACTCTCTACCTGCACTGTGCATGCTGCTACTCTCTACCTGCACTGTGCATGCTGCTACTCTCTACCTGCACTGTGCATGCTGCTACTCTCTACCTGCACTGTACACTTTATATACAGATCACTGTTTACATCTCTTTTTTTTTTTACCAATAGTACTTCTGCATTTACTGTACTGTACTACAATTCACCATGCACATTTCTGTCTATATACCTGATACACTTGAATATCTGACTACACACTAACTGTCTATACGTCCAATACACCTATAACACTTACCTACGCACATCTTGTCTACGTTCGACACCTGTACCTTCTGACTATGCACATTTTGTCTGTCTTTTACTGTCTTTGTCTTTGCGCTGTTTACTATGCATCTTCTTTACTGCACTGGAAAAGTAGCCCAATAGTGTTTTGGTATACTGTACTACCCTGTATTGTATAATGACAATAAAGTTGAATTGAATTGAATTAAAGGAACAGTTTGGCAAAACAAATAAATAAATAAATCCCGTTTTTTCCTAATCTTCTCCTTAATCCAAATGTAACTGATTAGAGAAGAGATGCTCTGTGCCCAAAGTTTCCATCTTAGCTACAAGGCTAACCCAGCTAAAAGGTTACAGCAGTCTATGTCGCTCATAAACATCTGAAGAAAGAAGGAAATTGTATAAATTTGATTACTAATTACTAATATGTTACTAATGTAAAGAGAATAGCTTACTGTTAGGTTAGCTGCTATCGTTAGCCACTGCTGACACAATGCAAAAAAAGATAAAAAAAACAACATGATTCCAGATCTAGGCATTCTCATTATGGTTGTTAGGCCTTGTGTTGCCCATATATCTGACCTGGTAATCTGGTCATTTTCATTAAATGTGGAGAAATAATTATTTTTGAGAAGCTTTTCCACTACAGTCTCCTTTGTGGCTTATCAAGTTGGCTAGTTATTTTAAAGGTAGTTAGTTAGCTAGCTAGTTCAAATTAGCTCGGACTAGCTAGTTAGCTAGAAATGAGCTAACTGTCTATGGAAAAATAGTTAGCTACTGGGTTGTTGTCAAAGAAGAGGCTCATTAATGCTTGTATTTTATTTTGATTTTATTCTTAAGATTTAAAAAAAAAAAACACACAAAAAATCTCAAGGAATGATCGTAGATTCCATTCCAGGAGCCCTCGGCCAGTTCCTTGAGTCTGAAACCACAACGCTGAATAATCAGTTTGCTGTGCCACACTCATACTTCAACACTGCAATGTGACTATAGGCCAAGTGACCCTGCTGATCTGATACTTGACCACGTTGTGTGTCATCTCTCTAATTTAAAATATGCCTGGTTCGCAGCGGGGCCCCAGGTGGAGCTGTGTGAACCATCATTCTGCGGAGGCAGAGGGTGTGTGATTGAGAGGCATGTCCCTCATTGTCGGCTTTCTGAATCACTGTTTCACATTGAGATCTAGGAGACAACAACCTTCCACAGGAATCGATAGCCATAGAGAGCTGCCAAACATATCTTAATTCCGAGAGAGGCCTTTTGTACAGCAGATGAGCAGGAGCTGCATTTGCTTTGTTGTTCACCTCGCCTCGGTGCGCTGCAGATTTAAGAGAGCCGACTCTGATGGCACCACTGGCTCATTTGTAACATTTCGCTCATCCTGCGGTCTAACAGTGCAGACAGTGCAGCCGCTGACTACTGAGAATGCCATTTGTCCCACAGATGACAATGCATAGAAACTGACAAAAGAAGGTTATTTTCTTCCAGGTCTGTGTTCTGAGTGTGAGTGTGTCAGTTTAAGTGATTTTTTTGCATGCCAGTTGTCTACAGATTAATATCAACACAGAGCTGTGAGCTGAGGACTGAAGGGATAATGGGCAGTGGAATTATAAGAGGGGCATCGTAATTAAAATGTTCAATATATATAAGAAGAATAATTCCTCAAAATAAAGAACAGGATTATGAAATAAACAACTACCAATGTTAGCCATCATCATCATTTCCAAGAGATGAATGTGATAGCCTAATCAGCATGTCACTAAAGGCACACAATTATCCTAAAAACTGCCTACGCTACAATTTCACAAACCTCTCCATTCTCTGAAAGACTGAATAAAGAGATATTACACAGTAATTAAGAGATAAGCAGTGTTTACACAGGAAATAACCAAATATATCCTATTTCGTCTGTTGAGTGATGCTCAGCATAACGAATCTGAGTGAGACCTCACTCACTCATTCAGTTGGTCCGTGTAGCTGGGGAACTGAGCCTAACTGAAAATTGGTAAAGCACAGAGATCAGAGGGTATCTGATTTGTGTATAATATGAACCATTCCTACTAGTCGATACAAATCTTTATCAAACACTAAAACAA
This sequence comes from Pygocentrus nattereri, assembly GCF_015220715.1. NCBI lineage: Eukaryota > Metazoa > Chordata > Actinopteri > Characiformes > Serrasalmidae > Pygocentrus > Pygocentrus nattereri. The sequence goes on from NC_051237.1 coordinate 11,176,583, forward strand.
TAAGCCGAATCATCCATACTGAACAAGGTATATGGCCACAAGCCAAAGTTATTTCACTTGCAGTAGACCATGAATTTGGCCAAGTTCAGAGATTAATGTCAGCATCCCAAAGATTTACATCTTCCGTCTGACTCCTCTGTCTCTATATCTGATAGCAGCATATCTGACCACTCTTCTGAACGCTGTAAGTCTCTGCCTCTTTGGGCAATTAATCGTAAAAAGTAATGCATTAACTGGGTTGGGCAAAATACTGAATACTGAACACACTGCCGTAAATGTATTCACTAACTCAAGCCATATTAGAAAACCTTTTATTTATTTATTTATTTTAACACATATAATTCTCACTGTTCCCACACTTTACTGATTGGCAGTTTTCTTCACGTAATTCTTCTGTCGCTAATGAGCATGTTTGCTACACGTCATGTGCTAATTATAAAATAGAACAAGCATTGATAAAATATAAAAAAATATAAAACAAGCATTGATAGTGTTTCTTTCAAAGACTGTATTTGTTTTTAGTGGGCAAGCATTCTAAAAGTATTCTCCTGAAAAAGTGAATATTGCCTTCTCAAACTGTAACTTGCACTGAATACAGATTTCTGAGTACAGTTTCTATATTCTGAATTTGTATTACGAATACTTGTATTTTGTCACATCCCAACCCTGTGTATACATGTGTGAAACTACTTGCTACAAACTGGAAACTGAAAGAGTCTGATTAAAAAAATTCAATATATACCCCTCTAAAAAGAAATCACTGTGAATGTTGAGGAACTGACAGATATGCAGCCTCTAAACATTCAATCAATACCACATTTGTGCTAGTAAGTAGAAGTATTCTCTATTGTACAGCAAAATGACAAACCTGTAAACCTTTTCTTGGCACTTTTCCTTTAATATTCTGTGTTGTACAAAGAGTGCGGGTGCTCATAGTATGATGATAAAAAAGGCATATAGCCTATAAAGGAACAGTGTAAAGGTCAATGATTTCCTAGCTGTAAAACTGTAATATCTTTCTACCACAATGTTAGACTTTTCTGAATGGCACAGACTACCAGCACAAACTTTTACATTTATGCTTGAATTCCTGAGATTAAAGCTCTGCTTCCTTATTAAACGTGATTGCTATTGTCATTAGCTTTGGACAATGTGACATATGGCATGAGTAAGTTCTGCCTGGCATTCCGATGTATTCATACTTTATTCTGAAAAAATAATTACATCACAAATCGTTAACAGAAGCATATATCAATGTATAATAGGTGTTCCTCAATATGTTAATTAGTCTGGATACAATAAAAGCAAACAGCAACATGCTAATGATATCATGCTGATACACACTAACCAAGAGAAACTAGGCCAACGGGCATTAAGCAGATATTTTCAAGGCTCATCAAAGGCATTGCTTCGAACTTGAAAGCAACATACAGTACAAACTTATTATCACCCCACACATTACACTGACATTAACATGTCAGCACAACAAAACATCATGAAGTAGAGGGAATAAAGAGACAGAGTGATTGTACGGGAAAACAGCCTCTCTCTAATGAAAGGCAGTAGGTTTTCAGCAGGGGGAAGCGAAAGAAATGTGCTATTAGATTTCTGTGTAGCATTCTCAGGGAGATCAGCACATGAATAGAAATTGTGGCCAGTGTTACCCAAACACTGGCCATTACTACAGGTGCATAAAACTGATCCAAAATGAAACCTGTCAGAACAAGAGCTATTACACTGCAGGCACACTGCGTATAATCTGCATCTCACTCTTTACTGTTCCAGACCTGCTGTCCATCACAGAGTACTGCCTCAGACTGCCAGTTTACTAAGACCTCAACAATGCATCATACACTTCAAACAAACTGAAGCGTATAGACACAGACACATACACACCCACATACATATACAGACACGCAATCATGCAAACTTCTTGAATGATCTTTCATTCAGTAATTTCTTTATTTTTCTCACAAGTCAAAAATACTCTCTTCTGAACATAAAATGCAACTAATATAACAGAAAAGTTTAACTTTCAAAGTAGATAAACAGTAAATACTAATTTAAATGTCATGTTGTCAAATAGGCTTGAATACTTTTCCAGCCCTCTAAATAAATATTCAAAGCAAAAAGGTTTCACATTTTGTGGTGTACTTATAGAAGACACTAAGAATTTTTATAATTTAAGAATGTATATAGATTACATAAAGATTGATTCCTACATCTACCTGAGTTCATTTGGATTCTTATAGCTGGAGGCTGTGTGTCTATATCAGCACTGCACAGCATGACCACACTTTATCTACTGTGAGTCATTTAGCTTTGTAACTTTATAAAGATGTATGATTTCTGTGGAATTAGCTAAACTGACTATGAAAAACTGCTGTTAAAAAAGGTGACAGTTAAAAAGTTGCAGCTCCTATTAAAAACCCAAACTGCATTTTTACTGGGTAACATTCACATGTGTTCAAAATACTTCCAGCCAGAAGGATTTAAAGCTTGGACTTTTTGAACAGCATCAAACCTAGACTAGAACTCTTTCTATGGACACTCAGCAGAAACAGAAAACCCAAGCTAACGTAGGACTCACTTTCAGTGTGAACCTTGGCAAAAAAATATATGGTATTATGATGCTTCAAAATGAACTATCAAAATGTAAACGCATCAATTGACTAATTTAAATCTTCACAGCCATATTAAACTCCAACTGCTAATATGGCTAGTTCAGTATTCCTGATTGGTAAAACTGCTTTTTCTGTTGTAAGTTAGAAGTAGGTGCGTTAGTGGACAGGAGTGACTGGATGAGTCAAGATGAGTCCCTTCTCTCACACACCCAAAAAAAAATCACTGCCATGCTTTTCCCTTACTTTTTTCTTTAAACTGGCTTTGACAGCAAAAACCGGTAGCAGCTTCATGACACAATACATATCACAATGTATCAGAGCCACAAAATGGCAACACAGCACAACACAGAGCTGGATACCAGACACAGACTTATTTTATTAGCAACACCTATCGTCTTTACAGTCACTGTCCATTTTATCAGGTGCACTTTGTAGTTCTGCAATTACAGACTGCAGTCCATCCTTTCCTTTCTCAGCATGATTTGTAATTTCTTACTCTGCACAGTGGTGGTCCTGTGGGGGTCCTGACCGTTGATAAATAGGGCAAATAAAGGCTAACAAATCATGCAGAGTAACAGATGGACTACACTGTACCTGAAGAACTACAAAGTGCTCCTATTTGGTAAGTGGTCTTAATAAAATGGACAATGAGTGCAGATCCAAGGAAGGTGCATGATACAGTAGACAGTGAGTGTACATGTGGTCAGGGTCAGCTGATTTAATTGCTTTCAAATCTTCACATTAGGAACCCTAAGGTTTGTTGCATTGCTGGAGGCTGTTTTTCTTAGTGTTGCATTTGCTGCAGATATCACAGATACCACAAAATATACCTAGTGGTCCAGCTGCTTTACTATATTAAGGCGATTTTCCTCTATTAAAACACAGCCTTTTTTCTTGCTTGTATGTATGCACTCTAAGCAGCAGCTCCTCTTGTTTAAACATACCCTGTGTAAAACTAGACTAAGACACATTAACACCTCCATGACAATTCCCATATCGCCAAAGTTTTATTTATATTTCTGTATCAATATTTTGAACACAGCCCTAATTAGAACACACTGTGCTATTACTCTAAATAAGCTCCTTTTCAGCCCTAATGATATGCAGGGGCACAATTCTTAGTTCACGCAAGTGGCGATGAGAGGGCACTGTGGACTATTCCTCATAGAGCTACCACTTTTATTCTGCCTGACTGGAGGTTTTCTATTACATATTCTGGGACCATCGTCTCCTCAAAAGGCGGATGGTGGCTTCTTCTCTTCTTTCTTTCACTAATGGAATAGGAAGAAGTGGACGTGTATCAAGTCTGGAAACAAATTTCAAGGCTTGCTGTTGCACCCTTTCCAACTACTCGTCTTTTAGGACAACCAATTGAGAAGACATGTCCATACTTCAAAACGAGGAAGGTGCCTTCCTAATCATGTTCTGAAGCTAGTAAGAATGAGAAAAGGTGGAGTCTACATACCAGATAACAAGCACTAGAAACCATCGTTTCCTCACCACTCAGCTGCCCTTATAATTTAAGATCATGCTATTCTGAGATGCTCATTCATTGAGATTCTGTGATTAGTCTGCAGAAGAGTTCTGAACGGAAAGGCATCTCAGTATACTGACAACATCTCTATACAAAATGCTACCATGTCACCTAGTAGTGTGAGCCAAGAGCTCACACAGAGCGAAAACACATACAACACATTTGTATACACAGTGAAAAACATTAACTGCCCAAATACTCAACATGTAGAGGGGGATTCTCTTCTTTGCCATAGTTGGTTGAATTAATTGGACCTACTGAATAGTTTGTCCAGTTGGAAGACAGTGTCCAAGATCCAATTAGCTTTGCTTAAGTACAATTGGTGGCTGTCTAAAGTAAAATGTAGCTGCTCTCAAATGCAAGAAAATGATTTTGAACTGCAGTTCACATATTTTGCAAATGTAAACAGATTACGAGGGAAGTATCGACAATGAAGTGAAAAAATATAAGACTTCATAAATACAGCACGTACTGTAGCCCACAAACTGTCATGATTTTAGTAAGTTTATGTAAGCAATTTATTGACAGCTTTTTTCCCGTTTCTAATTTTCAGCCCTGTCTTGAATATCAGTTTCAGATTTATCTTGAAAATTCCATTTTGGTGCAAGTAACACTTGCACAAGTGTTGAATAAAGCATTTATAGAGCAACACTTATCATTAATTATAAGTATTTATGAACAGTTTATGCCACTATTCACAAGATGCCATACAATGAAGTGAATGACACTGTGTTGACAGCGTTTTGAACTTTATTCAAAAAATTTATATTGCTTCATAAATACATTATTCAATGCTGATGGATGCGTTATGAAGACACAAGTAGGCTTACAAAATGTTACACTTGAGAAACACCTGGTGATTTCACAGAGATGCACCAATTCCACCTGGTTTTATTTGTTTTATTTGAATTAACATTTACATTGCACTAAACAGCTGGAGAAGGTTTGATTTCCTTCTTCTTACAGACAGGTCAGTCCTGCATGTGGTTAATGTTCTAAGATAAGCTAAGTAGCTGTGACTGTCTCCTAACTGCAAAGAAAGAATAACATTGTTGGTAAATTGCTGGTAACAGACTCTTGTAAATAATTAAAGACATGGGACATTAACTATTAAAGCACCAAAACCTTTTAATATGTTCAATAGCTGGTCCAATTTCCATTCCTGAGCAAGGTCTATTCTTGTAATAATGTAGTTTACTGGGGACAGGATCACAGGAAAATTATAAGCTGATGGCAGTATTAGGGCAGCCTACAGTGATAAAAGATGATGTTAATTACATTTATAGGTAAACGGTTTTTATGGTTATAGATGAAAAGAAATATGTTTAGAGCCTTTGAAACACTGTCCTCTCAACAGCTGCTTCAAGTTTAATCCTAGCAAACAGCCATTCTGCACTACAATAGTCCACTCACCTGGAACATACTGTAATTAATGTCATATCAGCAGGTTTACTGTGTATTCCTATCCTTTTCCAGATGGCTGTTACTTCAGTGCAGCACCACGTTATAGCTAACCATCTTAAATAACTGTTATAAGTATCAACATATCAATAACGTCTAACCTGCCTCATATTAATAAAAGAGGTACCCTCATGTTTATATTAATACAAAGACGGCATGAGCAAGGGCCTAGCATTTAAAAACCTTCCCAGACATCCTTCTAAGATTGTGCTCTGCTGAAGAAGATATTAAGTTTCTACTTTAGAATTATAATATATATCATTTTAACTTCAATAAAGAAAGAAGAATTAGACAAAATGTAGACCTTTATTGAGTCACGATATAGCAGACTTTGCTAAAAAATGAAGTAAAACTCAGGCACTACAGCTCAGAATCTGTTGACTGCTCCTGCGCTTGAGGGCCTCATCTCAGTGACTTTCCGTTGTGCCTGGTGGCTATTTTGGCTCTAACAGGACTCCAAATGAAATTCATGTCTCAGCTGAGCAACTGGGTGGCATGCTCTGCCGCTGGTGGGCACAGAAGTAATCAGAGAGAGAAGCCAATGTGCTGATATTAGACTTTCAGTAGAGTCATTTGCTCATGGCTTTGCGGCACACACAGGAAACAAGGTGCTAGCAGTAGACTAGTTTCTCTGTCCCAGACAAAAAAATCACTACACACGACTTCCATGCAAATCAGAAAAATTCTGTATAAGTTCCTACATCTTACATACATGAAAAGCAAAGATTAAGATTAAGTGACCCTTATTATAGGCATTTAACCCATCTGTGAAGTGAAACACCACATACACACTAGTGAATACACACACACTAGGGGGCAGTGAGCACACTTGCCCGGAGCGGTGGGCAGCCCAATCCATAGCACCCCGGGAGCAGTTGGGGGTTAGGTGACTTGCTCAAGGACACCTCAGTCATGTGCTGTCGGCTCTGGGGAGCCGGCGACCTTCCGGTCACAGGGCCAGTTCCCTAACCTCCAGCCCACGACTGCCCAAAGGACATTACACAGATGAGCCAAAACATTATGACTTAATATGCTGTTGGTCCTCTGCCAACCTCCCGAGGTATGGGCTCTACAAGACTTGTGAAGATGCCCTGTGGTATATCTGGTACTACGGCACAGTAATGGGTCCTTTAAGTTCTGTAAGTTGTGAGGTGGAGCCGCTGCAGCTCTGATTTTTTGATCTAGCACATCCCACAGATCCTCGACTGGACTGATGTTTTGAATCCAGAGGCCAGGTAAACACCTTGAAATCTTCAGTCCCAAACAATGTGTGCAAAGCAACAGGGCGCATTATCCTGCTGTAAGAAGCCACTGCCAATACCACTGGCATACCACCTTTCATGGCAATGGCCAGACCCAGGATATCCCAGTAAAACATTGCCCATAACTACTCTTCCTCCATCAGCTTGTCACCTTTCAACAGAACATTCTGGTACAATTACTTCTCCAGGTATATGGGGCACACATACCTGGCCATTCACGTTAATGGGACTCAATGGATCAGGGGACCTTCTTCCTTTGTTTAGAGGTCCTGTTCAGATGCTTGTGTGCCCACTGTAAGCACGATAGGGGAAAGGGTGAGCATGGACACTCTGACTGGCCTGTGGCTGCACAGTCCCATCGCAGCAGGGTGTAACACACTGTGTGTTGGGACACACTCGTCCCATAAATTGCATTAAAAAAACACTGTGAATTAGAACTTCTGTTGATTCGAGCCAGATGCCATTGCCTCTGTTGACCTTCGATCAGGCCTTGGGCACCCAACACCCTGTTGGCAGTTCGTGGTTTGTTCCTCCTCTTACCACTGTCAATAAATACTCACCACTGTTGACCAAGAGTACCCCACAAGCCGTGCCATTTTTGAGATGCTCGGACCCAGTTGTCTGGCAATAACATTTGTCCCTTGTCAAAGCCCCTTAGTTCTTCACATCCCCCCATGTCTCCCTCATCCACTATGTCAACTACAAGAATGAATAGTTCACTTAACATCTAATATATCCCAGACCCTGACATGTGCTGTTGTTACAAGATAATCAGTATAATTCACTTCTTCTATGAGAGCTTATAATGTTTTTGCTGATCAATGTAAGTTCACTCCAGCAGAAACGATCTAAAAATGGTCTAATCTTGTTCCTTAAGTGTTACACAACACATAATTTCACTTCAAATACACCTTAATTGAATACAATTGCCCATAAAGTTTAGTTAAAGATATTAGTTGAATCAATTAGATTTGTGTTCGATCTAAGTTTGGACTAAGTTCTCCATGCTAGAGCTTCAGAAGCAGGGATGGGAGCCCTTGCTTGAAACAACCTCAATTGAAGGCCTGTTTGTAATTATTTGGTGCTGAGAGAAATGATGGGGTATCGCTGAGCATTTGACTTTGTGACATAACCAAACAGTTGCCAGACTGAACATCTGTTCTGCAATGAAAATGAAAACACATGATTATATACTTGGAGACCCTCAGATACATTGGACACACAGTATGACACAACTGGGATTTGAAATTCTGCAGGAGGAATTATAATTTTTACTTAATCATTCCTTTGTTACATTATTGTCAAATTAGTAATCAAGTTAAATCATTAAACACTTCAACTTTCCCAAAGTATTTACTGCAATGTTATTTTGAAAACTGAAGGCATGTTATTATGATGGGCTAATGGGGGCTCTATCAAGTTTTACAAATTCTACTAGACAGCAGTTAATTTATCAAATCACATCATCTCACTAATTAAACATGCAGATTGGTCTTACTTTTGGATGACTTTGACGCATTGTTTTGCTTTTGTCCCAAAACAGTAATTTAGCTAGTTTGCATTGTGAACTTGTGCCCCTGTCTATGAAAATTCCCAACTACTAATTTGCGATGATGATGTGGATGAATCTGGCTAGGCCTTGCAGTCCCACGTCTGTGACAGGGACAAAAAAAAAAGACTTCATAAAAGCCTCAATTTTTTTTCAAAGAGTTATTTTGTGAACAGTAATGTGTGTAATTAATGTGACTAAAGCTGTTTCAACACTTTAAAGCTGTAACAATACGCCTCTGTAAGCCAAGAGTGCTTTGTAATATTTTTCCAACTTGGCATCAAGAGGCTCAGATCACATTTTGTGATCCAGAGTCCAGGAATGGGAGCAAAATAATGGCTACCCTAGCGGTTTTCTTATAGGTTTTTTAAAATAAAATAATAATAATAATAATAATAATAATAAAAACATACATACATCATGCCTATACTACACTTCCCTACAAAGGCAAAGCGAAATCACCATGCCAACTATGAAACTAAATTCTGTTGCTGGCCAAATACCTTGCAGATATATAAGCAATGTTGGAACTGACTGATAAATGACTGTAATACAATAAAACTTGTTTTGCAAAGGGCAGTTCCATTTAAAAAGCAGAGCAGTGTGTTGTAGCTATGAATGTACAAAATAAACTTTCTCACAATGTATGTATTAATTTAAATAATTCAGTAATATTAATTTGCTCAGTTAACAACAAAATAATGCACATGAACTTGAAACATGAACATTCATCCATCCATCCATCCATCCATCCATCCATCCTCTAAGCCGCTTCTCCATCAGGGTCGCGGGGGACACATGAACATAAACATGAAAATCACATAAAAATAAAATGAATGCAGGGTAGTTTCCAGTTTTCAACACCGACGTCCACTGAGTGTAACAGTGGCTGCATGTTTCCAGTTCTCCATGATTTAAGTCCTTTTTCCTGTCATTTTTTACATTATGACGTGTTTGGAGGGGAACTGGAGCTTTATGCATTACTACTGCTTTTGTTAATTTGCTTTCTCCATAGTTCTCCACGAGCACTGTCCACTAGTCTGCCAAAGGTGTCTTTCATTGCTCATGTAACTGATATTACTGATGTCTCCTGCATCAGCAGTGCGTTTTGCTTATAGATGAGACTTTGTACTCAATGTACTTTGGTGCTAAACAAATTCACAGCATTGTAGTAGCTGCGCGCGCAAGCAGACTTCAGGCTGAAACTAACAATGACTGGAAGGGTCAAACCAGGAAAATGCATTGAAGACATTAAAATAAAAAACATGTCATTTAATAATTGATTGCATTAATGTGTCAACTTTCAAACCTTTAAATAAAATGAACAATGATAAAAAACAGGTAACACAAAAACAATGTATAGGAGCCTATAACATGTTTGGGTGGATAGCAACAGAACTTCACAGCTGTTTTTCTCAGGTTTAGTGTTGGTGTAGTGGCTGCAGACACCTCACTTCCCCATAAACACACAACTCTAGGCTAGTTTCCTCAACTGAAAATCTTACAAAATACCAGGAGACGTAGGAGATACATAAATCTCACCATAAAACCTACATACTGTGCAAGGCTTCCAGCTAATTGTCCCTGGGTTTGTTACAAACAGAGATAACACCTACAAACAGGCCTAGGCTGCAAAGCCCCTATGGGGGGCTGCTGTACAGAACGGATCGCAAGCCGAATTAGCGCTATCCCACCTGACTGCAGCAAATGAGGGTGATGGGGGCTTGGCGTGGATCCCTCCATAGGCCCTGTCCTGAAGGACAGCAGTGCTCTAGAAGACTGCGGCTCCTGCCAGCCCTTGCCATCCAGGCTCCTTATCTCCCTCCTGGCAAAGCTGACAGCCCCTGGTCGCCTGCCACCTCCACTTTAGGCAGGCAGCCTTCGGAGCCGCCTGATGGCTGCACAGCTGCAGATAAATGCCCCTGCACTGGTCATCCCGGCCGACTGAATGTCACAACTTTGAGGGCTTTGTGCTATCCTGCACACCAAAAGCACTTTAGGAGAGGACAAACTGTAATGGATTTTAACCTCAAGGTTTTTTTCCCCTCCAAAGGTCTGCACATTACTGTATGTGTGTATATGTGTGTGAAAGATAGAGTTTACAGAACACTAGAGAGGACAGCGTTTTATAGACTTCACTGATATTTGCAAAATATGTTGATGTGGGCAGACATTGTTGGTATATGCATGTATGCACCGGCCCAAAAACTTTGTGGCCACTATAACTGAATTGTTGAACTTTGTCTCCCAACGCAATTAGCTTCAAGTATTTTTAAACTGATGTCCATGTTTTTGGGGGGCTACTGAATACAGTTCAAGTGCCCTGGCACAATACAACACAGAACAGCCCACAAGACAACATAGAGCATTTTTGTTTGGACCATGATCTGCTGAGCTAATAGCCTTCAAATCTGTGAGATGATGCCTAGACATACAAGTCCTAATGTCTAATGAATTGCTGAACATTTTTTTTCTTAGTGTTGGCCTTTCCTGCAGATGCCAGAATAAATATGGATTTTGCATGAAACAGGTACATAAGACAAAATGTACCAATGGCAATATGTGGCTATGAATGTTTAAAATATACACTGCTGCTGTCAGAAGAGATCCGTGTGGAAAAGTTAACTTTGCAGGAGAAGGAAAAGCACTCTCAACTTTTAATGTAAGTTAATTTCATGAGGCTTTCCTCTATGGATCATTTTTATTGGTCTACTTATCGTAAAATTTTTAGACAATGCAGAAGGGAATTAAATGTAAAAAATGTAGATTTTTTTTTAAACCTAAAAGCAATGATTTCAGGTCTGTTTGTATATTAAGTATTTCTGAACACGAAACCAGAAAAATCAAGAGTTCCTTGAGTGATGCCATAGATAAACCTCTTCTCTCCCTAAAGAATAACATCTACAAAAGAGATTTGTGAGGTTAAAGAACTTCTACATAATGTAAAGGTCCTGCACACTTTTAAGGGTTCTTACTAGAACCTATATTATGTGGAAAACCATTAAACCTTGAAAAGGTCACACTGTCTGGGGGACCCTGAGGTCCAGTTTGAGAACCACTGCTTTGAGAAACCAAATGTGGTTCTTTGTTGGCATTTCTCCAAAAAACTCTTTATCTTTACAGTGTAATGTGAGTGTACAGTCGTTTTAAAGTGAGTGAAGTATGACCTTGTATGTGTGTGCATGTACGTGTTTATATGCAGATGTGTGTGTGCTTGTGTGTGTGTGTGTGTTTGTGTGTGTGTGTGGAGTAACTCTTGAATCCATACAGCTCAAGGTCACAGCGGAGGCACCTCCTGCTCGGGATGCTGCTTCCATCCTGGTGCAGTAGATTTCCCAGAAGTGCACGTCGAGGAGTGTGCCAGCGAAATTGATTGGAACGTGGAATGCATAACATTACTCTAAGTAGATGTTCAATTTATTTCACACTTTTGTTGTTTAAGCCTCTGCAAAGGAAATACAGAAAATCATAAATTATGCGGCTTGCCATTGGTTTTCAATCAGAGGGGCTTTTTATGGGATATTTATGATGGATTAAAATGCTAATTATCATTTTTATATCAAGCTAATAAGAGGATTAAATAAGGACCATCCTGAGCCAATTTCCTATCATACACATTTATGAGGATCTCCTAGAGGAAACTGTACTGTAAATTACCCTGGTACTTTAAATCAACATTTAATTCCCAGACTGCGCTGGGGGTCGCAATTCCTGGTGATGAACCATGGATTCTGAGCCAGGAAGAGGCAGTTTACTGAGCTGCTTTGAGGCTTTAAATGAAGAGTTTCCAACTGCTGCAGGTTTTGCTAGAAACCTCTGTTAATGGATATGGCTGTGGGTGGGCAACAAGCCTAAAATCTTTGAGTGCATCTCTAGGATCACTAGGATAATAGTTATCAACACATACAAGAGTTTCATGTATTTTATCCCTTCGTCTGTCAGTAAAATTAATAAAAAGCGTGGTGTAGCTCATTTTAACAAGCAGAGAGATTCTGGTGAATGGTGCCATTTCTAGGCTTTTAATTGAGACTGCATTTATGCATTGTAAGTAGAAGAAGAGATGTTTCAATATGATCTGATTTCGATTAAAAGATGTTGTACATACAGTCGTGTTTTGTTGAAAGAAATCCATTCTCTACTTTTTTGTCATTTTTTTGACACTGAAACAAACAAAAACGCAAAAAAAAATGCATGTACAACGGAAAATCATGATGTACCTAACTACATACTGAAGTAACTATTTATTTTCCATGCAGTTAAGCCATTTGACTTCCTGCTGGACAACTCCTGTGCTACCAGCATGGGTGACATAAATGACAGGTGAACGATAACTAAAAGTTGACCATTAAAGACCGCTTTTCAAGTCTTAGCTCTGTGCCATTAGTAGTCAGTGGGGGCTGAGCGTGAGAGAGCATTTTTGCAATAGATGCCAACCTTCCACACATGTTCAAGTGTTTTAAAAGCCACTCTTAATTATGCTCCCTCTGACTTCTATCAGTGACTTCTGGTCACTGGAGGGATCGTCTGCAGACAGTGAGGTCCCCACAGCAAAAAAAATAACCATGAAAACTCCTCAAACTATTTCCTCTTCAAGAAACATCATGCTTAGCTGTGATGATGTTTAGATGGAGTGTGTTCTGATGCAGTCTCAGTTGAATAACTCACCTAAGAGTAACTACATGAGTTCATTCTTCTTATTTGAGATTAAGATTTCAAATGACTTCTGAAATATTCATAGCCATATTCCATCGCAACTGCAATCAAGTGGTATAAATTAGTCTATTACAGGAGAGCTTTTTAAGTAGCGCATTTAACTAATACATTCATAATTTTGAACTCGAAAGTGATCATTTGAACTCTAGTTGGGAAAAGCATGTAATTGAGCCAGAATAGCAGCAGAGTAGGCAAAGGTCAGAAGGGGACATCCATGACATAGCACAATTAAGCTGTTTTAGTTACATGATTAAAGTCAGCTGGCCTTGACCCTGTTAATAATAAATAGTACATCTATTTCCAGTTAGGAAAAGTGTGTGTGTGAGGTGGGGGGTCGGGGGGAGGTTGTGTCCAAATAAACAGATAGGAACTTTATTAAAGGCCCAGCACAGTATTTTTCCTCCTTACTCAAGATGTTATATTAGCAGAAAGTATGTGATTATCTTCATATTTCTGCCCAATGTTCATTGAGCAATGCAAAGTGCATAAAATAACCTCTAAATATTATTGTTTTTTGTACCCTAACCACAATTTAGGAATTACACTTTATTTGGCATGATCTTAAATAAGCACTAATTGACTATAGCGAACAATAAGCTTTCAAATATTTTATAAACTGTGAAATCGACTGACCCTCCCACACTTCACATGCTCTGCAGCGCTCTACTTGAGTAACCTTATAGCTACTAGGAGATGCCATGGATTCCATTGTTGACCAAGACCCATAACAGCCTTTCTCTTGTTGTCTGAACGGCATCTGCACCCATTCGTCCATCCATTTTCTAAGCCGCTTCTCCCTCAGGGTGGTGGGGGGGTGCTGGGCGGGCAGAGAGACAGACAGACAGACAGACACTCGCACACTCACACCCAGTGGCAATTCAGCATGTCCAATTGGCCTGACTGCATGTCTTTGGAAACCACAGAACCTGGAGGAAACCCACGCAGACACAGGGAGAACATGCACACAACTCCACACAGAGAGGACCCTGGTCACCCGGCCGGGGAATCGAACCCAGGCCCTCCTCGCTGTGAGGCGACAGCGCTACCCACCGCGCCACCCCAGCCTCTGAACCACCCCCACCAAGCCATTTTTCAGCTTTGTGTTAACAATACAGCTGAGATGCAAAACCTTTGATTAGCTGGCTCACAAACAAAAGTCAGGTGCAGGCACTACAGTATGCCACAGACTGGAAATTGGATAACATCAACACATCCTCACTTGTATAAACCTGATACACTTGTACAAAACATAAGCCAGCATAAAATAGCCCGATTTCTGTTTGTTAGCCAGCTAATCGAAGATTTAGCATTTGTTAAGAATGTGTGCTTTCTCTCTCTCTCTCTTTTATATATGCTTCCCTTTATCTCTTCCTTCTCTCTCTCTCATTAGGAGCCCAACTCATCATTATGATTGGCTGGAGTCCCGTGAAACAAGTGCATCTAACTGGCTGGCTGCGGGTGCCTGGGGTATTTCTTCAGTGTCTCTTTCTTCCTCGAGGCTTACCTTCATGGTGGCTCCGGGCGAACATCTTCAGCATAAGAGCACAGATAGATGTTTGTTTTATGGTATTGTCTCTTGTATCAATGTATTAGTTTAGTCCTAAACTAAGCCAGACTGGTGATGTTTGTCGTTTTGGTGTACGCACGCTCTGATGACTGTCCTGTGTTGGTTTTCAAAAGAGCAGCAAAAGAAAAGAAAATAACATGAACCGATCTGTTTAAATGCCGAATTGCTCTTTTTTGTCCTTCTTTGTTGTGTCTATCACAAAAACCCTAGGCAAGTCGTAACACATTTCAACTATAATGTTAACAAAAAGCTAAAGTCAGCTTCTAACTAGCCAGCTTCTTGCTCAAATTCCACTTTAAATGGTACAGCAGTTACAGTCTGCCTGTGTCTCACAGAGGCCAGTGGCCCTCAGAATTCACAATTACACAATTTTCCACTTACTCATGATATAGCCAAGAGAATTTAAGTGTCCAGCACTGGAGCCTAACATTGTTAACAAACACTAGAAGTTTTCCATAAATACCTCCCTACAAACATAATCTCTAGCTTCCATATGCCTGTGTAACATGCTTGCATGACTCTGCATGATGATGCTTAAACATGAGTCTTTGCTCATGTTTAAAGTTTACCATAAGTAACATACATTTACCATAAGTAACATTATACCTCAAATCACATCAATAGGACCAGGATGCAGTTTACGAGGGTTGAGAGAAGTTTTGGGGGGATGTATTTATGGAAAAGATTTGGCTGATTATTGCCTTCTAGTGTTTATATGTTAGCCTTATAGGTCCACTGCTAAACTAAAGAAGCCCATCCAATATGTCTTGGTTGATCCTCTTGGGTGTAAATGTAATTTTTTGCTGAGCTATTACTGTAACCACATGCATGTACCAGGAACTGGGCCAAAAAAACAAGAAAGCTGCTCGTTTAAATCTGCTGCCAAAAGAGTTACCCCATGTAGAACCGGAGCTTTCTAGATTTTATTCAAAGAGCAATTTGTATCAGTAAGCACTTATTATTGATTTGTCTAATAATAGCAATAGCAAAGCGGACAGATGTGTGACATAAACCTCTATTCCTATTCATGTGTTTGCTTTTGCAATATTGTAATTTAGTAAATAAGTATAAGTAAGTATAAATGGTATAAACCTCTGAATTTCAGCATTGCTGCATCACATTATTTCCACATCAAATAAATGCAACAACCTCATTCAGAAACTGCATTACTGATAGAAAGAGTAGACAGAACGCTAGACTGTTCCAGCAAAAATAACAGCTATATGCAAAACTAGTGTACCAGCATAAACTACTATAACTATGAGCTGTATTGCACATCAAGAGGAACACTCAGGCCATGGGTGAATAGTGAATTCATGTAAAGCAGAGGTTTTGAATCTTCAGTCATTGTCTGGTCAAAACGCTGCCCTGAATGGGGAATGACAAATTCTTATTTTGGAATTCTTACAGAGCCAACAGTCTTGAAGCCCCTCTCTCAGATGAAACATCTATTTCTAGAAAGCTGTCACTTTGTTAAACTCTGGTTTTATGTCTCAAATGACTCTCTGGATTGACTTCACAGTGTGTGCTTTGGCTAGTGCAACTGATAAAACTTCAAGGAAATGATACAGAACTGATGTGTGTTTGCGCATGACAATCTGCTGAGGCGTTATACACTGCCGAAGCTTCAGTCGAGGTCACTCTCGCGGTGGCTGCGACTAGCACATCGCATTTCCCCTCACGCAGCAGTAGGGCTGCAGAGGACCCAAGGCAGATCTGAGGCCTCTCTGAAGCTCTGACAGGCCAGGCAGGCTGATGGATTGGGAAGCGTGCAGCTCGCCCTTAGCTAGCAGCGTGGACCCTCTCCGGAGCTGGGTGACGGATCAGGACAAGACGCTGGCGTCACACTTAGAGGCATCAGCTGTAGCTTAGCACCACTGATCTCAGTGCCACAGAGATGAGTGAGAGGGAGAGTAAACCTGTTACTGAAACTTCTATCATGGTCATTCTTCAGTAGCTAAGGTTAGCAAAGGCAGACGAAGGACGAAGGTAATCGCTTACTCTAATTGCCCTTGTATTTTATTTTCTAATAATGCATTTCATTTCATGGCAAATAAGCTCCTTAAGGTTTCTGGCCAATACTGAATACACTTTAGATGTTGTATTTAGTGAACTGTGTAAAAAATGGCTGTGCTTGTGTGCATCTGTTGACATCATAGATTTTAGCTCACTACATTATTAGACCTATGAAGTATGGAAACATAAAAAATAATGTTATATGAACAATGCAGCAATACGTCATGAACAGTGAATGGTTCAGGAGAATTGTACTAACAGAGCAAAGCTCCTCATAGCAAGATTTGGTTTCAATCTGATTCTTATTTCATGAACATTTCAACACTCTCTCAACATTTCATGAACAATTAGCAACACCCCATCTAAGGAGTGTCTAGGCACAGACCTAGCCCAGGCTGAAACACTCTCTATAACTTCAGTGTCAATGGGTGGGGCTAAACCGTTGCAGGCTGAATTGACAGATAATGCTTTACAAAAAAACAAATGTAAAGTGGGCTGTTTCTGCAGCTTAGTTTCCACTTACAGCCTGCATGGACTGAATGATAGGGTGACTGTATGATAGTGAATGGATAATTTTGAAACAATGTTTACATATTACATTACACATTTTTCTGTAATATTTCTCCCTCACTTCCTCTTATCTGTTCTTGTTTTTTTTCCTTCTGTATCTTTTCCCCTTGCTGTCCCGCTCTCCTTCCTTGTTGTGTGTTTGTTTACACTGTTTTCTCTGCCAGGGGTATCTCCTGTGTCCATGTTCAGCCTTTCGCTACACCCTCTTGTATGTCCCCAGTGTAGGTCCCTTAGCCATGTGCTTCTGTATGGGTTTTCCTTGGTCCTCCCTGTTCCGCCTTTATGTCACAACCTTCGCCTGGTCTTTGTTTGTTACTCCTCCTTTTTGTTTATTATTCCCAGCATTTTTTTTCTTGTAGGGAATAAATATATTTGTTCTCTTTGTATCTTCATCTTTGTGTGCTTCAGTGCTACTTTTCTAGTTTCCTCTTGGTTCTTCTGCCATGATTTTATACGATTCTAACAAGTCTTTTCAATATTCCAGCTAGTTTTTAGCAATATTTTCCCCAGCCATTTGTTTTTAGTATTTTTCACTGAACTCATGGATGTCTTTACACTGCTGGACTACTAATGGCCACATCAACCCCTCCAAAAAAGATTTAAATACAAACTGACTGCTGCATTCTTCCTTCTCATCTCTGTGTTACATTTTCCATAATATAGGCCAGGGAATGCTGCTAATGGGCCAGCAGTCTTTTTCGCTCATATGCACAAGATCACAGATGGATTTGTCATAACAGTCTAGAGATTGTTTGCTATAAATGGTAGGGTTCTGGTTCTCCCTTCTTAAAGTATAAATTTAGTAAAGAAAGTGGTTCTATATAGAACTCAAAGAACTCTCTTTGATTAAAGGTTCTTTGCATGGTGAAATGATTCTTCTGATTAAATGGAGAAGGGTTCTTCTACTGTGACAAGCTTGACATCATAACAATAGAACAACCCTTTTTAGTGCTATATAGAACCCTTTTCAGAAAGGTTCTACATAGATCCATCTGTAGCATATTCTCCATCAATCTGAAAAACCCCTTCATGGTGAAAAGAATCCTTTAAACATGCAAAGGCTTCCTTCAGTGTTCATGGTTCTACACAGAATGGTTCTTCACTGAAGAACCCTTGAAGAGCCAACTTTTTTACATTTACATTTACGGCATTTGGCTGACGCTCTTATCCAGAGCGACTTACAATTTGATCATTTTACACAGGCAGGCCAAGGCGGTGTTAGGAGTCTTGCCCAAGGACTCTTATTTGTATAGTGTAGGGTGTTTGCCCAGGTGGGGATTGAACCCCAGTCTACAGTGTAGAAGGCAGAGGTGTTACCCACTACAGTATCCCAACCACATTTGTATTTGCATAAATTCACCCAGATTAGCTATTGCCTTTGATGTTATAAGAAGTGTTTCAGTTTGTATTGTTATTACAGTGAGTAATAATGAGGTACAATATAGGGCAGCCAATCAGAAGAAAGATTATTTATGTATATCAGTCTTAAAGGCACAGTAATAAAAATAAAAGCCTATTTATTTTAAAAGGCCCATATCATGAAACTGAATTTAACTAAAGAGTTCTACAGTGTTTCAGCTCTGAGTGCTTTCTGAGTGAGGCACAATACAGGGCAGCCAATTAGAAAAGAGGTCATTTACATATATTAGACTTAAAAGCACAATGTGTGGAAAAATACTGTTTGTCAGTTGTACTTCTGACCAGAGGTGGACGAAGTATACAAATCATGTACTGGAGTTAAAGTAGAGACCCCCAAGGTAAAATACTACTCCAGTAAAAGTAGAAGTCCTTACTCTAGACCTCAACTTGAGTAAAAGTACAAAAGTATGTGGCTTCAAATGTACGTAAGTATCAAAAGTAAAAGTACTAAAAGATTAATTATGGCTCATCTGATGATCTGTTATCATTTTTATAACCAGACTCGCTTCATGAACTCATTTCAGGTGAAAATCCTCCAGCGTCTCTCTTGATAAACCAGTCTTTTAATAGAACGTCATTAATTAGAGACGCTGACGTCTATTAAAACGATCATAAGCACAAAACACTGAAGATAAACAGTTTCCATCAGGGAGAACCGAGTGGCTCTGAAATCACTTTTACACACAAGCAAAGTTTCAGTTTAAGATTACTTTGTAAATTAGTTACAAGCTGAAAGAAAAACTGGCTTTAAACTCAGGATCAGAAATAAGTTTTCCTTTATTGTATTTATCTGTAGGCCTCTGTTCATAAACATAAACTAACCAAAACTAATTTACTATAAAATGAAAGTGTTTATATGAATTCAGAAAAAAAGAAATGTGCCAGTCACGACTGCATATGGACATATTTCTATATTGTGCTCTATTTACAGGTTAGGTTAGTTCCATCACTGGTGTTCTTGCTTTGCACTTCTTTTGTTTTGACATGTTACGTTTTTATACACACAAAAACCAAAAGGAACGATAGATTTCTCAAAATGTAGTGGAGAAAAAAGTCAAATATTTGACTTTGAAATGTAGTGGAGTGAAAGTAAAAAGTCACCCAAAATAGAAATGCTTAAGTAAAGAAGATACACAAAAAACTACTTAAGCACAGTAACGAATTACATTTACTCAGTTACTGTCCACCACTGCTTCTGACTCCCACAAGTAGATTAACCTGACATTTGTGAGTGCATTGACAAAGTATTCGAAGAGAACTCTGTCAAAACTTGTTGAAGACCATGTCCTCTGAAGATGTAAGTGAATTATCTGCTGTTGTCATCATATCTTCTAGTATGATGCTGATTCTGCATTTGAAACCTAAACATTGAGTCACACTTTGTGATGCATGTGATGTTAACGCATCGGTCTGAAAGATTTCCCACTAAAATCTGTCCCGGTACTCCTCACTTTTAAATGATTATATCAGGCTCTGCAGACTAACTTGCAGCAGCACAAGCATATTTTAGTGTGCTCTTTTTTCTCAGTGCTCAATAATGCTACTTCTTTCAGTTTTAACAAGACATATTACTTCTTTAACTTGATGCAAAACTGGATTAGACCATTTTTCCCACAGCAAGGGGATGAAAGTGAACAAAGGCAATACCGAGTAAGTTCATCAAATCGACAGTCCTCAAAAATGTCAAAATATCAGCTTAACAAGTGATTTTAATCGCTGCTGTCCCGAATTTGCATTAAAATTAAGCTCTTCAAAATCAGCAATCATTAATGTTGGACTCTGAAGGCTCTTTTAAAGTGTTATACTGCCCAACTTCATGAGTCCTCTATATCAGCTGAATGATGATGGTATTATGAAAATTATTTTTACCACATTCCTCATCCGCAGAAGATACAACTGGTATTGTATTGCGTACAACCCTGTAATATCTTGGTACAGTGCTTACAAGCATATAATAATATGAATACTGGACATTCTTGAATCACATAGCAACTATCTAGACCAATGCCCCCAGTCCATCCACTGCTCCAACCTAACACACAACACAGGGATGATGGATGATCTGGAGGGCCCTGAGGACCAAACTAGGAAACACTGATCTAGAAAAATGTACTACAATATCTTAGAGTGTTTTCTTTTACTACAATCTAAATGAATAAAGTAGACACCTTTTATTACAGATTCAACTGCACATTGTGAAATGAGCACAGTGTTTGTGGTATATTTGGTACTTCATATGTAGATGAAGCAAATGCCTGGCATGACTGGCAGGGAGAGGAAAAAGGGTGTGGGTCTACTGCATGTCTTAAAAATATCAATTACATCAGGCCACACTAATCATGCCCTATTTACAATTGCATTAAAACACAATTAGCATCTAATAGAACCATAATAAGTTCTTGCATAATTTAGCATTAAAAGTGTGAACTTGGGTTGACCTAGCCATGCTATTATGTTTCTTCATTCAGCTCAAACTACAAACATGTGTAGACCCTGAAATTTGGAATACCTATAATAACATAGTATATATAGTATATAACTATAAAAAGTAAAACTCAAGCACTAAATGTCTTTTCACTGGAGCAACTGAAATATACCACATTATTTCTACGCAAACCTACTGGTACCTTTCTTTCTTGTCATCCTAGTGATTACTTTCGGGGTTTTTTTTTCGACTGATGACATGATGCGAACAGATGCAAAATAAGAACCCAAGAGACAACTAAAGCACAATCCGGACTATTTCGCATTTCCAGCGTACCTGTAATCAGGTTCTGAGGCTGCTGTAAGCTCTCTCTTCTCTGTAGAACAGTGGGATGCTCGCAGGGCATCCCACCCACATGCAGAAGCTCTAATGAGATAGAATTCCGGTTTGGAGGAAAGACTGAGAAATATACCTGAAGCACAAAACCACTCCAGTAAATAACCCAACCAATCAAAAAGCATTAAGACTGCCACGAAGAAAAATAGACTGTTCCCTTTTTAAAGCTTTCCACTGCACACTGAAGAAGAGCACTCGAATATCTGCCCATCTTTTTTCAAGACTTCCTTCTGAGCTTGCTACCTGGATAATCTAATTGGGTGCATTCACTTTGTGATGGCAGAGGTCCAGAGACTGACAGAGAGAGAGAGAGAGAGAGAGAGAGAGAGAGAGCGAGAGAGACAGAGAGAGAGAGAGAGAGAGAGAGAGAGAGACAGAGAGAGAGAGACAAAGAGAGAGAGAGAGAGAGAGAGAGAGACAGAGATAGAGAGAGAGAAGAGATAGAGAGAGAGAAGAGATAGAGAGAGAGAGAGAGAGAGAGAAAGAGAGAGAGAGAGAAAGAGAGAGAGAGAGACACAGAGATAGAGATAGAGAGAGAGAGAGAAGAGATAGAGAGAGAGAGAGAGAGAGACAGAGATAGAGAGAGAGAGAGAAGAGATAGAGAGAGAGAGAGAGAAGAGATAGAGAGAGAGAGAGAGAGAGAGAGAGAGAAAGAGAGAGAGAGAGAGACACAGAGATAGAGATAGAGAGAGAGAGAAGAGATAGAGAGAGAGAGAGAGAGAGAGAGAGAGAGAGAGAGAGAGAGAGAGAGAGAGAGAAGAGATAAAGGGAAACAGATAAAAGAGAGAAGTAAAGACACAAACATACAAAAAGAGTGAAAACACAGAGAGAGGAACAGAGAGAGAAGAGATGAAAAGAGCAAGCAATATAGAGAGAAAGGCACGCACAGAGTGAGAGAGAGACAGAGAAAGACATACAAAGAGACAGAGAAAGAGATGCAGAGAGAGAGAGACAGAGAGAGAGAGATAAACAGAGAGAGAGAGAGAGAGATACCGACTGAGATACCGACTGAGATAAACAGAGAGAGACATACAGAGAGACGCACAGAGGAAGACATAGAGAGATGGGCATACAAATAAAGAGGTAAAGAGAAAAAAGGGAGGGGGAGAGATGGGGAGGGAGCCAGAAAGACAGGCATAAAGACAGTGAGAGAGAGACAAAGAGAGAAGGAGAGAGAGATAAATATACAAATAATGAGAGAGAGAGCCCAAAAGAGAAAACAAAGAGAGAGAGAGAGAGAGAGAGAGAGAGAGAGAGAGAGAGAGAGAGAGAGAGAAAAGAGAGAGAAACCGATTAAGAGACAAAGGCAGAGATACAATGACAGAATGAAACAGAGAGGCATAGAGAGACAGAGCTGTTTCTGGGACATTCATCGAGAAAAAGGAGACTAAAATCTCAATCTGTGTACATCAGGAAATCACACAAGCACTACAGCAACAATAAACAATAGGCTGTAAATATAATGAGCTGATAGCTTCCTGTAGTCTTATTACTGTCCCCAGAAATGTCAGGCAGGCACAGCTTTACAGTACAAATTAATTACACATAGAATGAGATTAATACAAGACAAAACTAATGATACAGATGATTAAGTGATGTCAGGCAGGTTCATCTGTGGATCTAGTCTCGCATGGGTGAGCAACACAAACACTGTGGCGGTGGAACACGATGCCTTTCGTGTCGCGTGTAGCAGCAGCCTCAGATGTCCACTGTTCTTTGTTTATGCAGCAATCAGCGAAGGAGAGGGCCTGGATGCTTATTTGCATATCATGCATATTCAAATCAGCTCACTGATGATTTAAAAATCCTCTTTGACATCCCATTGCTTTCTGGTAGGAGATTATCTTGAATAAATCAGTGTAAACCATGTGTTAACAACGCCATGGGCGCAAACCTGAAACCAGTGCCTATTTCAGCTCCAACTGTTCTCCAACCAAGTAAATACTTCCAGCTTTTAACCTGGTTTGGAACTGGATTTTGCATGGGGGGGAAAGCTTGTGCGCAGCGGCATATTGCTGCCGTAACTCTAAGAGTTGTGGGACTAATAAAGGACTATCTTATCCATTTTGAGCAGTGATGTTCATTGAGCTGAAAACCACAGATTCCAAACAAAATGTAATTAAAATATGGCATGGATTCAATCTGCAATCCCCACACAGAATAGGATGGGTATTTAACTGCAAACACTAGCTCTTTCACATGTAACTGTGTTATGCTATGAATTTTCTACCCAAAGCAAAATGTGAAAAGGGATACGCATGAAACCCAGCATTAGACATCTCGACTCTTCCTTAGTGCAGTAATTATCCATCCTTTTACCTATCGTCACAGTCAAACTGGTGGACACGAATGGAGGGGCTGTAGATCAATAGACTAATCTGTGCACAATCGATAGGCAGCAGAGATGAAACACTTATGATGAGGACATTAGAAAATATTAGGTGCTTCCAATACAACTAATGATTGTATCCATTACCTAGAGCTCGAAACATCAGATCGAGGTGCAACATTAAAGCAGAATCAAGATTGCATGGTGGAAAACAAGCATGCACACACCTTTACAATTAGACATCTCTCCACTCCTGGAAGTGGAAAGGTTCTGCATTTTGAGTAACCTTTTGATGCAAACTGAACAGCTGCTTTTCAGTATTAACACTTCACTGTAGGTCAGTGTTCATAAAACTACATGGCACCTACATAAGCCATCAAAACTCAACTTACAGGAACCTGCATAAACATTTAGCCTATTAAGGCTTATTCTAGTAGGCTTTGTATATTGTTAAGGCTGCATTTTTCAGCATTGATGTCAAGTGGACATAAACCTTAGTGTATATCACAGTGACATAATGCTGACGATGTGACGCAGGGGGTGGTATGGCATAAAATGTAAAAACAAAAGTACATCACTGTGTAATGAAGGGCTTGTGTAGGTGTCATGCCTTATGAACAGCACACTACATTTAAGAGTTACCTTTTCTACTATAACTCGGCCACAAATGGATTAAGTGCAAGGGCCTACTTTCAGTTATCTCTAAACAAATTCTGAATGAGGCACAACATTAAACACCGAATCGGCTCAGCAACACACTACCACACATGAGCATGGAAAGCACGACTGCGCTGACACACACACACAAACAACACAGAAAGCGGACAGTTAAGTGTGACTCACCATATTGTCGGCGGCTCTGACCCCTCCACTTCCAAGTAGTCGTATTTTTCCTCCGTCTGGAAGTCTGTAAAAATGATGGAGATGGTGTCTCCGGGATCAGCAAGTATGGTCCACGTACAGTCCGCACTATTGTAATATTCACTCGGGAAATTGGGACTCGAAATGATGCCACTTGAACCCCTCAGAGTATCACCACATGTGTCCTCAGCTGTCAACCAAACACGAAAAGACTTCTGTTAGGAATCGGCCTTTGTTTACTACACAAAGTATACAGCAGAAAATGACAGCTGAACCTTTGAAATGGGTCGGATAAAGGCCACTTTATATGTATGCCAGATTGGAGTATAAAATTAGCATGTATACACTAATATAAATAGTATTATTTAAATTAACTTCAAAAGAGATTTGCCAGCCCATTAGGTATTATTAGCTTATCTGTTATTAGCTATCTCAGGCTTTAAATCTTAAAAAGAAAGTAATAAGTAATCCAGCATCTACTGCTGTTAAATGAAGCTCATGGCAGGTCTACATTTTGATGCTGTTTTTGCTGAATTAATGTTTCTTCTGGAGCTTCAGAGGATTTACTTTCAAAATAATTTAGCATTTTCAATGGGCTGAACTAATGTAAGGGTTCTCGTGAATTCTGCAAGGTCCCAGCTGCATTTCCCAACAGACTCAGAGCTCTGCTCTTGTCTATTATACTCAATGCTCTCCAATTTGATTAGAATGTACCAGATTGAGATTTTCCCATAATTTTTTTTTCTCATTTTTAGGGAAGAAATTGGGATACATTAGAGTTATGTACAGATAAAGACACATGGACTAGTCTGTGCAAACATGATAAATTATATACATATAATTTATACAAAACGAGCATCCAGCTATATGTACATATAGACATGGCGTGAAGCCGTGCGTATGTACATACAGTGCATACAAATATATGTGTAGAAAGTGATGCTCTGTTGTGGAGAATCACTTTTACGTGGGATCATACATACTATCAAGTGCTCAGTTCCGGGCAAACAGTGAAAAATACATGGAAACATTTAAAAGAGAGACAAAATGAGAAGTAAGAGGCAAGAGCCGTGTCAATGTGGATCATACAAAAGGTACACACACCATGCACACACAAGCATTCGCACACAAACGCACATGCACCCATGTAGACGAGGTGGGAAGTTGCACTAAGGAACTTCAACCTGTCGCTCATGTAGAATTAAAGATGTAACTACTGCTTCTCCAACCACCATAACCAATAAATAGCTAGAGGGCTATCGACAGATCATCTGTACGACAGATTGATCAACAGATCATCTGTACCATAATGTATCACTATATGGCAAGTGCCGATATCACTTGTAATATATTGTTCACAAATGATCACATGAGATACTGGGGAGGAGGAATATGCCCAAAGCTCCTTCTTCCAATATAATGTCCTATAAATTTTCCATCTCTACCTTCTTGTTCCCATGAAAATGTTTTTGCATGCCACCACCCCATCTCCATGTTCCACAGCCCTATCCCTCCTTCATCAAGCTAAAAGCAAAAGTGCAGCACTCCAGCCCATGTTCTTTACCTCCTTTGTCATTCATGTCTTGAAGGTCTGAACTAGCAAATACTTGATTATATATATATTCAGAGAAGCTAATGAACTAACACTACTGGTATACGTTAGATGCTGATGGAGACCTGCTGTCTTTTATACAAAGACTTTTCTCCTCAGTGGATGATGTGTCAACATGTTATTTTGTCAGAGAAATATAAAGTCATTGTTTCTGGATTTAGCACACATCAGCTAGAGCAGTTAGCAATGTCCACTCTCCCTCAGCCTTCTCAGCCATATCCTTTACATCGCATTTTTGGCAATATGCTGAGGTGCAGGCAAATGTGTCATAGCAATAAAGTAGAATAAACTTATTCACAAAACTGACATATTACATTACTCATGATTAGTCTGTGCATTGTCTCCATCATTCATTTATGAAAAGTAAGATATACTTACATAATGATTTTAGAATTCCAATACTGGCCCATTGAGCCATTAATTACATCATAGAATACTGAAATCAATATTACAGTCCTGCTAAAACATTAAATGTGCACTTGCTTGAACTATTAGTCTGTGTATTTTCTCCATCTTCTACTTAGGAAAAGTAAGATGTACTTACATAATGATTTCAGTATTTGAATACTGGCCCCTTGAACTGTTGACTAAGTACTAGAATACCTGTGCACATCGGCAGTACTGAGTACCTTGTAGAATGTCTTAGTATATGCAGTATTTTCAGCACAGAAACTGAAGTCTGTTAGACTCTATTATCCTCTGTTTGATACACTCTTGTGCTAAAATAAAATGACTCTCCTAAAAACTCTAAAGAGTGACCAGTCAAAAAGCAGTATAGGAACTCTAACCAACACAACACAATTAAAAAAAAAACTAAACAACTTAGCAACTGAATGTTTATGATTATGCAACTGAGTAAAAAAGTCGCATTCCTTCTTCACAATTACTGCTAAAGAAAATGTAGAAGAATTATCATGCAAAACTACATAAATATCAAAAAAGTACTATCCATCAAAAGGTAACTCAGAAAATGTAACTACTCACATCTGAAGACATATACATGTGCACTAATTTCCTTTGGGCCCCTTTGCTTTTGGCTTTATTAGAAATACAATAAAGCCAAGGTATTCATCCCTTTCCCTTCAATACTTCTTTATTCAATAGACAATCTTCAATAGACTCTCTCTGCTCTGTACAGTATATGTCATACATATGTGCGCTAACCAAGTCTAAATCTTCATATGTGTCATACTTGGCAAAATCAATCTGATTCTGATTTCTTTGTCTTTCTGAGAGTATACAACAAAAATATTCTAGGGTTCAGAGCCAAATGGAGAAGAGTCTCCCTTTCATGTGTGGTGCTACATTCACCATGCAGTGTTTCCAATTTCTTCACACATGCCAAAATCTCTAAAGCTGTGAGTCATAGTGAGAGGGAAGAGGGACAATGAGACAGATATAGAGACGTAGAGACACAGAATGAAGGAAGTGATGGTCTGTTTAAAAACTATGTGTTTGTAATGGTGTTTTGTGTGTGTGTGTGTGTGTGCATGTTTGTGTGAGAGAGAGAGAGAGAAAAGAGAGAGAGAAAGAGAAAGAGAGGGAGAGAGAGAGAACCTTCTTTTCGAAAACCCTGCCGCTCATAGAGGTGTAACAATACACATATTTTCAGGTTTGATGCAATTCTAAGGTCAAGTTTAATTTAATTTTAGACATTTACATATTGGTCTGTTAAAATCTTTATTCTACAAATTTCTGATTACACACGAAATAGACCGTTTTGGCTAACAGAACACAATTTTTGTTACAAAAGAGTTATTTCCTTATGCAAAAATTGGAAATGAACAGTAAAGAACAGAAAAACTGAACTGTTTAATGTCTCGATTTTTAATACTCCCATAAGTGAAAAATTTTACATCAACAATCCTGTTTACACCTCGCATCAACACGCGTCTCTGGTGATTGGATCACTTTCGGATTTCACTTGAATGTGTGAAAAGTCAGGTGCAAACAATCCCAGGTAGTATAGTGTAGAACAGGTAGTTCACATCCATAGTGAACGGATTGCGATCGGATCACTTAAACCATATCTTGAGCTGGTCAGAGACCAATTTTGACCAAATTTAACGAAAAGTTTTTGATATTCATATACAATTACATAAATGGAAATGCGTCTGTCAAACGCTGACCAGCAGGTAAGAGGATAAACAAAACAACAAAAAAAAACACTGAAAGATGACAGATAAATGAGGCTGGAGTTTTTCCCAAAACCAAGAGCCTGCTTGCACTCTGGCCCAATGAGCATCCAAGCCAATTGGAACATAACAGGGAAAAGAATAGACAAAATGAAAATGGAAATGACGCGTAGGCTGATGCGCTTTCTCTGAGGGGGATGAAAAATCTGATCTCATTTGGTCAGACTGAGGATGCCTTTTAGTGAAAAGTATAAATGGAATGCAGTATATCCAGAAATATATGCAGAAAGTATATCCACATACGATCTGCACAGGAAACACGTCAATGAAAAATGTAAACAGGCTAAATGTGTCACAAAAGCACAATTAAATATGTGTAAAATCTACACTTTCTGAGGCTGGGTATTACCTATAATTACAATATTCGATTTTCACATTTTGTGGTTTCTACAAAGACAGCAAATGAGATACTTGGAAGAGACTGAGAGGTGCATCACTGACCCTGAGCCAAATATCGATAGACTTTTGTAAATGTCATATTTTTGAAGGACAACGCTGGTTATCAGAATGACCTTGTTGGTCTGCTGCACAAAGAGCTGACAAAAAGTACTGACACTGAAGATATGTAAATCCTTGCAAATGACCTGAACCGCTTATATACCGCTGCTCTTTAGTAATGAACAGCATAATGCCTGAACATGATTTCAGCAGATTGCAAGGTAGCTCAGGCTTGACATTAGTATTGAAGGTGTGGAGCTACTGACTGTGGAGCTATGATGGATTCCCTCTGGGAAACATTTGTGTCAGTCATTTGTAAATCAGTTCCGCATTTCCATGCATCCTTTGCCAACGGGCCCAAGCAGAGAGCAGAGCGTCTGAAAGCAGGCAGCTACGCATATCATTTAAACCCGTACAAAAACAGAAAAACATACAGGGATGAAAAGAGGTACAATTCCTTCAGTCTTTGGAAGTGTGGCAGCACACAGTCAACACAACCTAAATCACCCAGATTACGCTGTTAAAGGTACTTAAGCGTCAGTTAAAGAAAGTTAAACCTGAGGTCTATGTGTAGTTAGAGTCTATGTGTGTCTGTCCCTTTACTGAGAATAATGAACAGCCAATTCTCTCTGCCGCTGAGTTCACAACGCCCACATGTTGGAAAAGATTGCGTGTTATTATGAGAACCACAAGTGTTATTATGAGAAGCACATTTGCTGTATTGTGTATTGCTACCAATTTAGATCTCCAGTGCTAAAATGAAGCACCATTCTGGAGAACGGAACATAGTCAGTCACTTAAATGTGAGAAAAGCAAGGCTGACAGGGTTCTCTTTGTATCAGTCATGTGTACATGCTCTTAATAATCTGTAACAGGCCAATATACCAAATAAAATCATATCAAAATCAAAATCAATCATCTGTTTATGTTTATATGTCTAGGCAAAAACACACGTACAATTATTACTATTCCCATGTAGTTAGTATGGCTGTAGAAGAGAGTGGCGTTCCTCCCATAAAAAAACAGCTGTATACAAGTAGTTTGCAAATGAATAACATTTGACAGCTCTCCAGCCTGCAAACGAATGGTTACATTTGGCATTTGACAGATTGAGTGTTTTTATTTTGCCATTGCAGCAGCATGACTACATAACATTTATTTATTTATTTATTTATTTTCCCTTTCAACTTTCAATGTCTCTAAAAACAGTAAATGTGCACTCATGCTCCCATGCACTGACATGGCAGTGTTTACATTATTTAAGAAAGGAAAAGGTCCCTCATATTTCTATTTGCAAAAACAAGTGTGCACACTATAAATAATGGGAATCAACCCTGCTGCTTAGCATCCCTGGTGTTTTTTCCTTTTATCCCTGGTGTTAATCTTCACAGAATTACTGTTCCGATCAAATGAATGTTTTCCATATTAGTAAAGAGTAAAGAATAGTCATACTGCAGTATCATCAAGTCTGTAAGGAAATACAAATATGAGATATTTGAAATATTAAACATATTTGTCATGTCATGAAATTTTCATTTTCTTTTTTCATGGAATCATGAACATAACCCAGCCATGCACACTATAATATAGGAGTGCAGAAACCATTACAAGAAGCCTTTGTTTATCCTATTACAACCTCTATGATAATGCTAATTTTGAATTTGCAAATTTTCTTATTGGCAATGTGAAGATTCCAACCAACATTCAGGTAACTTTGTAATATTATGCCCTAACTCCTTAAATTGCATAGTATGTGTACCAACACTTTCTTTACTCTTATAGCTACAGTACTGTGCTTCCCAAATCATCCCAAACCCTGAGAAAAAAAGCAGGGGATGGCAGAAAATTGGTTGTACCATCTAATACAACCGGTGGCAACACTCAGTCTGGAGCCCTGGTGGACAATAATCTTCCTGAGATATGCTCAACCAGGAAACCTTTTCAAAACAATGTGCCTCTGTGAGCAGTACTGAGGATTTTTGTGGTCTTAATAAAACTAACAAAGGGGGAATGAAAAGTAAAATTCTAAAAACGTAGCTACTGTCTCACAATTGCCAGCTCTTCAGAATGACAACAGAATGTGTTCTGTGAAATGGTGAGCAGGTTTGAGATGCAGGGCTGATAGAGCTGCTAAAGGCAGAAGCTCTGGAGAGAGGCCCTGTCACACACCTGTCATCCAACAATGGCGGAGAGGTGAAGTGGCTCGGTCTGGCCTCAGGGGCTCACAACTCTACCTGTCTATCGGCTCAACCACAGCCTGGCTAGGTGCCGGACACGGCTGACTGAAGTGGACCATTAGAGATGACACTATTTCAAACCTGAAAGGTGTGCAATATCTGTCATATCACAGAACCTCAATTTAAGCCACAGAATCAGTTATCACATGATTAAAAACTGCATGATGTAATGAAATATTTGTCATTCAAAGCTCAATAAAATGGGCTGAAGTAATTCTGTCTGAAGCAGAGACAGGGACTTGAGTTGCATGTTGACTAACTCATGACTTGGACTTTAATTGTGTCACAACCCAACTCGGACTCGAGATTTAAGACTCAAATTGTTAAAAATAAATAAATAAATTAGGAGAACCATCAGTAGTGCAGAGGATACAAAAGGTTCTCAGAGGCTTTAGGTTTGATACAGATTCAAATAATGAGCCTACAATTCTAGAAAAACTTCCAGATTGACAGAGAGAACAAAGCAAAACAACTTTTGGCTAACTTGTCATTTTAGTACCAATATTTCTGGCTTGCACAAGATCCAAAGAGCTGAAGTTATCAGTTAATCTGGTTGTAGTAATCTACAGATAACATTCCTTTGAAACTAAACTTTTGTTAAACTTCAACTGAATTAACTATTATGCTAGCTACGTACCATAGCTGCTATACACACCACAGACTAGCCAAACATTTTAAGTTGTTTTGTCTCTTTCTTTTAAAAACCATATTAACTGTAAGTGTGCAGTGCTTAAATTTTGTTCTTCAGAAGGTTATTCTGTACTAAAAAGGTCCTCATTTATAAGCATTGTTATTGACATGGAGCATAAGTCAAATTCACTGTGTATTGTCTATTCATTGTGTAACTCACAATGCTATGAAATATGCAATTACAGAATTACATTTGAATAATAGAGCAATACAACACTATTACATTTTGGAGCCAATGTCTGGACAGAACAACGGCTGAGAATAAGTACAATTGGTGTGGTGAAAAGCATGATAGAGGAGCTTGTGCACATGCTCTATACATAATTTTACTATTTTCATCTCAGTGACAATTCTCTCTGACAGCAGTTATTTTTTCCAATTTTGCTTTCATGCGGTGGGTGGCACGTCTATCCACATGTGTGTACTCAGGGGGCATCTTGCTGTCAGACAGTGGAGGTGGAATCTAAGCCTGATGGAGATGCTGTATAATCCATGTGATGTGACAGCCAAGAGGGCGGGATACAGTGATTGAGCTGTGTCAAGCAGCTCTAGCGCTTTTGCTCTGTTTCATTTACTGAAGAGCTCAACAAATGAAAGGACAGAGCCTGACTGGGGCACAGAGTGCTGGTCTATGCATGCATTTGTATGCAGGGGCAGGTGCAGATATTAATTCTGTGTATGTTATCTATATGAAAGTACATGCTGCTTAGCCTGAATTAGGTTGCACAGGCACAATATACTATGCCAAGTGTTGATGTGTCTATTCTTATACCTGAGGCAGGGCATGAAACACTTTAGCCACCAAGCAGAATTTGAGGCTTTATTATTATCTGCCACAAAAAATGAAGCTAAATGTACGTCAACTGGAAACTCTCTATTTAGAAACCTCGTGTAAAGGAGAATCAGAGTACGCAAATACAGTAAGGCTACGCTCACATTACCAGGTTGAAGTGGAACACATCCAGTTTTTTTTACCTCTATGTGACAGACATCTGAGCTGTGTGGACACAAAAAATGAGATCCAAGTCACTTTCAGCATGTTCACATTACATGACTTTTTTGTTTGTTTTAGACTTGATCTTTCTGTCATGATTGTTTATGCATATGAGGCCATGTTTGCATCACCAGGCTGAAGCAGCACAGATCAAATGTTTTTTTTTTGCTTTAATGTGGCATGCATGTGATGTTTTCTGTGCTGTGTGGACACACAATTCTGATCTTTTCACATTACATCTCAGTCTGAGATCTGAGACCTGAGTTTTTGCTCAGATTTAATCTTTCTAACTTAATGGTTCACATTTGTGTTGGTGACACGAAATTGTCATTAATGTGTCCAGACAATTCTAAAAACACTCTTGCCCCATTGAGACAAAAATCTAGATCTGTACCACTTTGGCTTGGTAATGGAAATGTGAACAAACTTGTGCCTTGACATGACCATGTACATATTCCAGTCAATAGCATGATGTGGATCTTGAAAAACAACAAACGAATACATTAACAGGATTAAATTTAGCACTGATCATCTCTCAGTTGTCCATTATTAGTGGAGAATATAAAAAAGCCAGCTCAATGCTCCGAACATGGGATCATAACAGACATATGAGCATTCACAATGGGAAAAAAATGTGATCTGGCCATTCTCATTGAGTTTGTATAGCCACATGCATCTGATCTAGGACCACATATGAAAGTGGCTCAGATCTGATTTTTGCATTCACACAGCTCTAAAAACATTAGATTTGTTTCATATTAAGGCAAAAGGTATGATTGTGATATGGATTTGTGCCATTTCAACCTGGAAATTTTAATGTAGTCTTTTATACAATATATTTCCAAAAGTATTCACTCGTCTGCTTTCAGACGCACATGAAATTGAGTGAGATCTTAGGATCCATAGGGTTTAATATGATATTGGCCAACCCTTTGCAGCTATAACAGCTTTAACTCTTCTAGGAAGGCTTTCCACAAGGTTTAGGAGTGTGTTTATGGGAATATTTGACCATTCTTCCAGAAGTGCATTTGTGAGGTCAGACACTGATATTGGACGAGAAGGCATGGTTTCACACCAAACTCGCTCATCCATATCTTTATAGACCTTGCTTTGTGCCCTGGTCATGTTGGAACAAGAAAGGGCCATCCCCTAACTGTTCTCACAAAGTTGGAAGCATGGAATTGTCCAAAATCTCTTGGTCTGCTGAAACATTGAGTTCCTTTCACTGGAACTAAGGGGCCAAGCCCAACTCCTGAAAAACAACCTCACACCATAATCCCCCCTCCACCAAACTTTACACTTGGCACAATGCAGTCAGACAAGTACCGTTCTCGTGGCAAACCCCAAATCCAGAGTTGTCCATCGGCTTGCCAGACGGAGAAGCATGATTCATCACTCCAGAGAACACATCTCCACTGCTCTAGAGTCCAGTAACGGTGCTTTACACCACTGCAATTGAAGCATTGCACTGTGCTTGGTGATGTAAGGCTTGGATGCAAAAGCTTGGCCTTGGAAACTCATTCCATGAAGCTCTCTACACTGTTCTCGAGCTAATCAGAAGCCCACATGAAGTTTGGAGGTCTGTAGTGACTGACTCTGCAGAAAGTTGGTGACCTTTGCGCACTATGCGCTTCAGCATCCGCTGACCCCACTCTGTCATTTATGAAGTGGCCTACCACTTCATGGCTGAGTTGCTATCATTCCCAATCTCTTCCACTTTGTTATAATACCACTGAATGTTGACTGTGGAATACTTAGTAGCGAGGAAATTTCGCGACTGGACTTCTTGCACAGGTGGCATCCTATCATGGTACCATGCTGGAATTCATTGAGCTCCTGAGAGCGACACATTCTATCATAAATGTTTGTAGAAGCAGTCTGCAGGCCTAGGGACTCGGTTTTATACACCTGTGGCCATGGAAGTGATAGGAAAACCTGAATTCAATGATTTGGATGAGTGAGTGAATGAATACTTTTGGAAATGTAGTGTATGTACCCTTATATCAGATACATATTAGATTCAGAGTAATGCAACCACAATGGGAAAGTTCAGATTGGAATTCGTATCACCATCAGTGTTAATATGGCATAAGTGCTTAAGACGTATTGGAGTAACAGCTGCAAAAGCAATGCAAGTTTTTGCTTTAATAATGAATAACGAATTTTTCATCTTGCTCTAACAATGAAGAGCTGAATGTATCTTCAGGATGAAGGCATGTGCTGTTAGTTCATTTGATGCCTTTTTTCATGACATATGCTCATTCACATGACATTACTGATCTGTGTGTGCACATGCTGGTACAGGTGTGCTCACACTAATGATAGATCAGGTCACTTACACAAGAGAATGTGAACCAGTGAGTCAGAAAGATCGTACCTGAGCAAAAAACTGGACATAAAGAGTACAAGTCTGTCATCATTACTCCATACTGGCTCTCCTAATGACTTCTACAAAAACATAATTTTGTTGTTGTTCTGGGAAATGCCTTACTGCGCATTCACCTCTAAGCAGGAGATCTTAGTGTACACAGCATTCTGATGTCTCTGCCATAGAAATGTCCTCTGATAGACAAGCATCCTAATCAAAAACAACTATTACAGGATCAATAGGTTTGGCTGGCAGGCTGGAACAAATCATTTGGTTTTGGAAGTTCAAGTGTTCAAAAGGTTCAAAAGCTGGCTTACTTTATTTTGGATAATCACTGAACAAAGAACTCCAAGTAAACAAATATGCATTTTCTTTGCCAGTTCACATATAAGTTACTTGTCACTGATCCATTCGAGAAATTGGAAAACGTGAAGTCTCTGCCATTTTGGCGAATCCTTTCAAAAAAGGTGTGCAACTGAACAGGTTGTTGGGATTTTCTTCTCACTTTTACATCACAGCAAAATAGAGCCTTTCCTGCCATTAGAATAACCACACCCACCAACGCAGCCGTCGCTGCCACCGCTATCGTTTCCAATGTGATTTCACAGCAAATACCATTATGAACATAGTCTAAAATCTTATCTCACCTGTTGAGTCACCATAACAACTTCAGTTAGGACTGAATTTAGGACAGAAGCTATTACAGAACAACAGTTCTGAGGTTCATAACCTTATTCTAACTCCAGATAAGAAAACGCTATTACACAAAAATCCTAACTAGACTTAATTTCCTAAATTCTATATTAACTTTCAGAAAACCCAAGATGTGTCTTAACTTCTGGTTTAACTGACTGTTTCTATAGTTTTACACAGTGACAGCCAGTTCATTATAACTAGCATGCTGCTGTTTATTAGGAGGAATAATGTTAGTTGAGTCAGCTAAAGCACTGGAGAAACTGAAATTGGGGAGCAGCAACGCTCTGATAAACAGCAAGAAGCACTGTAACAATATTTTCAACTTCCAGTTTATCCCACTTTAGTATTGTTTGACCTTTTTTACATAAGTAGCAGTAGCTAGCTGGCTAAGTAACTTGATTATTTTGATTACGTGTTTATGTTTCAGCTGTGTGCATATGGACGGTAGCACAGTAGTAGCACAGACATGAGAGCTGATTGTCAACTTCGACTGAGTAAGTTAAGATTTCCTAAGTTTCAATTCAGAGCAGTAAGTTTTTGGGACCTTAATCAGAATAGTGATACAAAACTGATGTATAAGACACATATAAGATAAGCATTGCATAGACATCTCTGACAGGTCTATATAATTAATGCTAAATTCCTGTGTGTTGCAAAGTCAATAAGATAGCATCGTCAATAAACCTCGTAGTTTGAACATATAAGGCCACCGTTCCCCATCACACAGCACCCAAAAATTCATGCACCAGTGATAACACTGCCCAATACCTGGCATCTGATTCCGAGCACTGCTCAGTTTCTCGGTGTCCCTCAGCAATTTGACATTAAAAGAAATCCATACTGAGACTAAAGAAAGACAGATCTTACAGTAGATCACATGTGGTTCAAAATGTACACAAAGTAAAGCAGTCAGTTGTTCAACTTTATCCTTCAGATCTCAGATTTTAATCCAAATTATTAAATACCCCAGCAATACTGTATAGTGCAGTAATTTTTACTTAGAGGTATTAAAAAAGGGGATAGTGTCCAACACCAAATGACAGCTAAAACTTGCTCATATGTCATGCCTTTGAAACTCTCAAAATAACAACAAGCTAAAGGGCTTGAACACTTGGCCCTTCATCACCATGGTGTTCAAAGTATTGACCTTAATTCCACAACTGATTTTTCCAGATGCCATTCCAATAAACTGGAACAGATGCTGCCCTCACCACAAAATTGTTGACATTCGACCCAATTAAGAGTTATTGAAGCAGCTGAGGCTTTAAATTAGTCCTAATCATTGGCAAACAGAGACAACAGACAACAGGAGACCCATTTATTACCAACTTTCAGGGAAAAAAAAAACATCTCATGGCTCTGATTCTCTATTCTTTGATGTTTTATTCCTTTATAGTTTTGAAGATAATTAGGCCAAATAATTGTTACAACTTATTATACTTGATCAGAGTTTATATAGTTTAGAATTATCTGCATTGACATGGATAAACCAACCCAGGATAAACCTTTCAGAGTAGCAAATCAAATCACAAGTCTAGATTGCTATCCTTCTTTTGGTGCTAATCTTTTCAGTTATATTACGACAAACCTTAAAATGTACAACAACCTAAAATGTAACATATTGGGAAACGAGATTAACAAAATTTATTTCATGTTAGGTCTATAAACTTCTGATATTTGAGTAACATGTCAATGGGAAAACATAGAGCCAAAAGAAAGTAATGCGACCCTCCTGTGTTAGCTTTTTAAACTGGGAGCAAGTTATTTTATTTTTTTAAATTTTGTACAGACAAATGGTGGGTTTAGCAAGGCATAGTTACTGGGTGGTGAATGACCCCTGACCGCCTGATCAGACGCTCTTGCAAACAATCAGTGTAGAAATAAAAAGTTAGCAAATTATTACTTTTTCT
The DNA here is from genome assembly GCF_015220715.1 of Pygocentrus nattereri. Taxonomy (NCBI): domain Eukaryota; kingdom Metazoa; phylum Chordata; class Actinopteri; order Characiformes; family Serrasalmidae; genus Pygocentrus; species Pygocentrus nattereri. The sequence continues at coordinate 11,214,449 of NC_051237.1, forward strand.
CCATGCAAATCAGGCAGGTTAATCATGTTATTACATTAATTCTACCTTTATATTAATCACTGGCAATTCTACATTTTTACTGGTGTGTGATTTTGCACATTGCATAAAACACAGTCCTGCAAAATGCTTAATGTTTTAAAAAGGATCTCTATATGATTTTTGTAAAGGGAAAGTGCTTCTGAGGTAAATGTGCCTGCTACCTGGTTCGCACAATTTGTCAAGAATAAAATTTACTGTAGCTGGATACTGCAGCAAATTCTGCCTGCAGCACATCACACAAATGACCTTAGCAGGTAAAATGAATGCCACTGGTGAGCTGGCAACACTACCTTATCCACATTTCACACTTTTGTCATTTGACATTTTCTCACTGAGCAAAAGTGTGTAGCCATACATGAATAGGAAAACATGATGTCATGTTTGATGGATTTCTTCTAGAGAAATCAATATGATTGATTGACTTCATGTAGCTTATCATGTACACAAGTATAAATGAGTATAAAAACCAACATGTCAAGATAAAAGACCTAAAATAAAGGGCCAATAATAATATATAGTAATAATATATATATATATATATATATATATATATATATATATATATATATATATATATAAGGAACTACTTTTAATGTAAATCAAGAAAAGTTTTCCCAAAAGTCAGTGTGATTAAGTCTCAAGTCAAATTCAGTTCAAGTAAAGTTCAGTTTGAAGGAATCAAATTTAGAATCCAAGTGCCTTATATTACACGCATCATTTAATTAAATATTGGTCTAATAACTCTGTATCTCCACAGAGATGAACTTTTCAAGGCTGAGGTAAAAGACATGATTTCTATAAAATAATGTTGTTTCTCTATGCAGCTGTCACATTTACATTTATATGTAAAGAACATCATATAAGCTGAAAATGTTTACATTTTTAGTTCATTTGAGCAAGCAAACATATGGCATCACATATTTCACACACCAGTTGCCTTTTCCGGTTATTCTGGTGAAACAAATCAATAAAAAAGCTCTTGGTGATCGCAATTATTTTCTGCATACAGCAATAAAGGTACGATCCTGCTTCTTTTAGAGAACACAGCAGTAAAGCAGCTCTACATGCTGATCTCTTTTACTATGCTCAACACGGACATGCATCATTTTAAAGATTGAGCCAGAGTCTCTGAATGTATACCAACAATACGTTAGCTCAAACAGGGTATACAATTTATACCTGATTGATTTGTCATGAAAGAACACAATAACCACTTTAAGGAGCTCCGAAATCAAGCACACAGGCCAATCTTCTAGCAGGGTCTATTGTGTTAGCATTTCTATTCCACAAATGCAGACAATTTTGTTGACATGCTCTCTTGAGGGTAAGAATATGAATAAAAATGAGTTGCATCTTTAAATTCTGTGCTAGTGACAAGTAAAGAAAATCAGCACACTTGACGGCGGACCTTGAGAAGGGAAATTAGATGAGGGTTAGCGTGTGGCCTGGTCTCAGGTGGGTGCTCTGGAGAGAGCGCTTCAGCGGCCGCTGAAGAAACAGCGCTGCAGCTCCACACTCCCTCTGAGGAGCTTTCTGAAATGTCAGCTCTGACAACCTCGACAAATCTGCGCATACAAACACATTTTCATGCTTTGGAGCCCCCCATGGGTATAAACCCATTCCAACTTTTTAGATCTCTTTCCAGCATATGTACCTTTGTAGCTTTGAGTGGAAAATCACTACGATGATGAAATCATAAATAAATAGTGAGTGCAGAGAAGGGTGGGAAGGTGAAGCTGTCATCATTTACAAAGGTTGTAGACAAAGCTATAAAAGTTCTGTGATGTAAGGCCATATGCAGAGCCTGCTCAAGCGCTGTTGTATGTCTGTTTGCATTACAATCACTTCAGCAAAGGGAGCAAGGACAGTGACATAACAGGGCCTGCTAGCTTAGGCCAAATCATCTGCTCCCTAGCTGTTCAATTCATCACTGGTCTGCTTGGGGGATCTGCCAGCAATGGTCCATGTCAAAACAAAGCCTGGAAGAAGTCATGTTAACAGGACCCACAGGCACACAAACAGACAAACTTCAGCACTGACCTCCTGGTCCACACTGGACTGTTTGCTCACAGTCTTTTTTTTTTTTTCATTTTACATCTACACAGTTTCAAAATGCTAAACAGAACAGTTAATGAATATGCTACAAATGAACCACAGGACAGAAACAACTTATAACCTTTACTTTGACTTGTGGGTGTTTTTCTACTGTACATTCAAAGACTGAACCAAACAGTTATCAATAGAACTTACATATTTAGCTATAGTTTACTTTCTATCTACTTCACAGGCTGCTGCAACAACCATAATAACAGCAACTGACAGTTGTATTGTCTTTTTGGTCATCCAATTTGGCAAATCAGCTACTTTGCCTGCTAGTTAGCTTATTTACTAATATAAAACAATGTACAATGCACTGTTCTGCATTTACACACTAACACAAACAGTACTATTACACAGAATCTTGCCTAGAATAAAGCTTTTCTGAGCAAAGACATTGGTTCTGTGGAGGCTACCATAAATGCTAAGAGGGTTAGCTTGCTAACTAGCTTACCATAACAAACTCTTTATCAAGTAATATTTCTAAGAACGTCCAAATTCACCAGGAAGAGTAAAAAATTCACTGAACTATTGTTGGGCTAAGAAGTAATTATTTCCCGAGAGGAGAATGCCTTTGAGAACCAATAGAACCATTTGGTACTAATCTTTAACAGGTATCAAAAACCATACAACTGGAACGTTTAATACAGGACCGATGGCCAACTGAAAAATTACAGTTCCAGTTTTCTGGAGCCAGACGTTTCGGTGCTTTCTTTAGTGGAAAAATGCCTTACAGTAATATATTGTCATAATTTATATTCCTTTCTGTTTACAGTCCTTAATGTAACCCAAAAGCCTTACTGTAACTTATCGCCCTTACTGTAACTTATAGTCCCTGATGTCACCTAAAAGCCTTACTGTAACTCATAGTCCTCAGGGTGAGTTAAAGTCTTTAATGTAACTTATTGTCTTTAAGCCTTGCCAAAAATTATAGTCCATACAGTAACAATTACTGCTTAATGTAACTTAAAGACCACACAGTAACTTATAGGCCTAGATTTTAGTGCAACTTATAGACTCTACTGTAACTTATTGTACTTCATATGACTTATAGTCCTGAATATGACTTGATGTCCTGTCTATAACTTATAGACCATACTAGGCCTTTCTGTAACCAATAAGCCATATTGTATTTTACAGTCCTCAATGTAACTAAGAGTCTTTAATGTAAATATGTCTATGGTCTACTTGTATAAACATGATATGCAATAAAAATAAACTTTACTTGACTTCGTCTCTGCTTTTTTATGATTGACTGTGCCGAGCTGAACATAACCAATCAGGCTGCTCCCAAGCAAGTGGTAAGGCACTGATTAAAGATACTATGCTACATAGACTACAGTGAAAGACTGTTATGAAACCAAAAAAAAAAAAAATGAAGTGTCATAAATTGATGATTTTGTTGTGTGTGTCTGGGTGCTGGTATCTGGCCCCATCATCCAAATATATGTTCCCTAGGTTGCAAATCAAGTGTTATTTATTATTTAGATTGTGTTTAGAAGCATATTAACTAGTTTGAAAGTAAGCTTTGGGACAAAATATGAATCTTTGCTATACATTCACTGGGAAGAATCAAATTAGTGAAGCATACTGTACACAGGCAGAGTGGCTGTGGCTGTGCAGCGTCAGCTGAAATTGCTGAGTCATCATTGCAGAATAATTCCTAAATGGAGAAATGAGTTGGCTCAGCAGAGCTGCTGCGGGCTTAATGCTGCAGGTGCCAATGGGATTCACAAAGGATCATCGGTGCTTCAACCTGGGCAACACATTCGGAGGGAGATGCTGAAAGTGTATATGGCTGATTAACAGCACAGCACGTGTACAAATGTAATCATGCAATCAATTAAAACGGAATCCTCTGGCACCTTGGGCAGGTCGCTTTGAGGCATAGGGGCGTGGGGGTTTGGGGGATAGGGTTTGGCTCGTTTTCATGCTGCTTGCATTCCTCCAAACACATCAAGCAGCTCTGCAGGGGGCCCCTTTTCTCCAGGCACTTACTAATTCACTTCCATCCTTCCCTGCACTTGATCTGAAACTGAGTTAAGCAGTGACTGCAAGAAGCCCTTTTGCGCTTTTGCCTCGGCGAGACGGAGTTGTTAAAGCACGGCCCCCCAGCCTGAGGGTGTTGCTTCTGCATCTGTCAGTCCTTACTTATCTGCGCCATTCAACTATTATACCGTCCCTTCATACATATCTCTTAATCGCTGTGGCCTGCTTGTCCCGAGTACATGCTATGGAACAGGGGTTTGTTTTGGCCTGAGCTCCATCAATATGAGCCAGCTATCAGATGAGGTAAAGCAGGTTAAGAGGGACTTAATCAGGCCCCTCGCAGCTTTCCTAAACCACAGAGAACGAACAAATGGTTGGTGAAAAGTCTATCAAAGCTTTAACCCCTCATCAATCTCAAAACACTGGAAATCCTGATCCTGCCACAACAGCTGTTAATTAGCACACTTAATTACGAGCTTAGCCCTGACCGACAGGAGCATGATCCATCCTACACTAACGTAATTAACGTAATTCATAGGCGCTTCCTGGACCATGAAGAAGAGACAACATTAAAAATGAGGATATTTAATCTTTGCTCAAAAGAGCCCATCTGAAAGTCTGTTTTTTCATATTCCAGAGTAGGTGGTGCTGTTATTCATTTGTATGACAATGAAGGAATAGCAGACTTCAAAGAACTCACTCTAAACACATTACACTCCATCATCATCAAAAGCCTATCTAATGCTCCGTGCCTTTGTCTGAAAATGAAGTACGTCCAAATGACTGGCCATTAAAAGAATGAGGAGCTGCTGAGGTCAGACAATAAAATTATATGTCTTTCTGGCATCAGGTTAGGGGTTTATTATGTGATGTACATCTCTATACACGTCAATATGAAAACTTTATTCTATGATGTGGCCTGGACTGCACTCAGACACTTTTCAAAACCAGACATAAAAGGCACATGTAGTGTTAGCTGTCTGGGGTTAAATTGAGTGCTTACCCATATTACCAGGCACCAATGCAACATAGTCAACCATAAACTGGGCACAAATTCATTGGTGCAACCTAGTTTGCTGTATCCAAAAGTATTTAATGTGTTAAAGTTTCTTTTTTTTAATTCCCACTGTCTCACTAGTGTCATTCCTGTTTCATTTGCATGAATATATGTCTATCTGCAGACAATAGCTACTATCTGATGCTCGCTGTACATGGAAAAGCTAAATTGCATTTCAGACTCACAGTCTAAAGCCACCTGTAACTCACTTCAAGCTCAGCTGCAACAGTTGCAAATGTCTCAAACTTGGGAGACAGGCTTCATGAAGCAGCCAGCTGAAACAGCGATCACAGATTATGCGATTACGTTGAACGGCGTTATTTCCAACAAGAAAACACAACACAAACACAAAACAACTGGATGAAAGTAAGACCACCTTGACTGACTTGTAAAGCTGGTAGTTTTTCATTTTGTCACTTTCCTAAGTTGTGACAATGAACATACCATCTCAAAGCTAACGTTTCCGAAACCTTGTTAATTAGCCAGCTAACAGCTGTTTAACAGTGTCAGAACTTAAGGCTCACACTGAAGATAGTGTCTTAAGCGAATTTTTGAGGGTATTTAGTACATTTTTTTTTGATGATTCCTTATTCTAAATTGTGGTCAGATCTAACACAGCACTGAAATGCTGTTTGCTTGTGGCCTTTTAATATAAGTCATAATATATGGGCAATAAATAAAAACTACATACATTGTGGAAATAGATAACCTACAGGAATGAATGAATAAATTAATCAAAACAATGAATTAATCAACAGGGTCTTGATGATAAAATGTTGCAAGAGTCAACAGAAATAAAGTAAGGAATGACCTAATAACACTCTGTCTTGTGGGACTCCACCGTGGTGTCAGCAGAAAGGACAGATGAAGCTCAGTGGTCATGGGTGGACAGGCCCAAGGGTCACTTCACTGACCCACAGGCTAATAAGGAATACTGAAATGAGGTCAGACCTGACTTTTCTTCCTCACTCTGGCATGTGATGGATGACTGCACACATGGCACTGTATGTTTGACACAAGCCCTTATTGAGCCCACAATCACAGTGCGCAAACCGTCACACACATACGCACACACGCACACGCACTCACACACACACACACACACACACACACACACACACACACACCCACACACCAACACAGCCAAATATCCAAAGGCTATGCTATGGCAGACCTAATCTACAACCCCATTTCCAAAAAAGCTGGGATGCTGTGCAAAATGTAAATAAAAACAGAATGCAAAGGCATGCAAATAATTTAAACCTTATATTAATTAAGTTTAAGTTTAAGTTTAAGTGACCCTTATTAGTGGGACAACAGGGAAATTACACCTCCGCATTTAACCCATCCGTGAAGTGAAACACCACATACACACTAGTGAGCACACACACACTAGGGGGCAGTGAGCGCCACTTGCCCGGAGCGGTGGGCAGTATCAAGACATGTCAAATGTTGAAAAGTGAGAAATGTTATTTATTTATTTATTTATTTTTATTTATGCCCATTAGCAACATATTTCAGAACAGGTGGGATGGGGCAACAAAAGACTGGTGTGACGAATTCTGTAATGGAAATTACTACAGGGCCACAGGAACACTTCTGAAAAACACTATCTCTGACATGCAAAAGAGAAACCATACATAAACAGAATCCAGAAACACAACCATCTTCTCTGGGCCGGAGCTCATTTAAGATGGACTGAAGCAAAGTGGAAAAAAGTCTTGTGGTCAGACAAATCAAAATCTGAAATTCTTTTTGGATATTACAGACTGTGTCCTCCACCTAATTTATAACCAGTGCACAGTTCAAAAGCTTGCTTCTATGATGGTATGGGGTGCATTAGTGCATTTGGCCTGGGTGACTTGCACATCTGTGAAGACACCATTAATGCTAAACAATATATACAGGTTTTGGCAACATCCAGATGATGTTTTGTTTCAGGGCAGGCTTTGCTTATTTTGTTTGAAACAAAAAATACACCAAGGAAGTTCCCATCATGTTGAGCGGCTGAAATCCTCAGTCAAGCAAGAACGGGAAAATGTTTCACTTTCAAAACTACAACAACTAGTCTCCTCAGTAAAAGAAGAGGTGATGCAACACAGTGGTAAACATTTTTTTTGGAATGTGTTACTGGCATCAAGTTCAAAATGGGCATGTATTTTTCAAAAAACAATACAAATTCTCAGTTTTTTGACATGTTGTTTTTGTATTACTTTCAATTAAATATAGGGTTTTCATGAGTTGCACATCATTGTATTCTGTTTTTATTTACATTTTGTACAGCGTCCCAACTTTTTGGAAACAGAATCGTACAGTATGGTACAAAAGAGAACATGGAAAACGGCCATTAGATATAAGGTATTCATTATTCAGCCTCAGAAAACAAAGCAGAAAACACATACCCCCAAGTGCCCCATATTGTGTACGCTCAATAATGCATGGATGCTTCACTGCACAGATGAATTAAATGTGGAGGTCATATACCTCTGTGTGGAAGCACAACTGATCAATGGTTCTGAACTCTGAATTCTGAATATTTCACAGAAACGTACAGTCTTCTGACTCTCGCCGTTATAACAGCTTTTGTTCATTACAGACTTGTTTTCTATTATTTGTTTTTATTTTTTCCCAAAGAAATCTGCAGGGATCATTTTCCACACCTCCAAAGACTAGAGTCATCTGGGATGGTCTTTTCTATTCTTTTTTGGCTACTTCCTTTTCTCTTAACTGCTTCTTGACAGCTACACATCTTTCAGATCCACTGCACTGAGCTGCCTTCTCACAGTGAAAGAATGGACAGCAAAACATGTGGATTTTTTCTGATCTGAACCTGGTGGGCTTGATTTTTAAAATGTTTGATTATATCTCAAAAACTGAAGCTTTACGCACTGCTGATTTGATAGTGACAGTCTTGGTTGTCTACCAGGTCTTTCATGGTTATTGGTAGACCGATGTTCTCTATACCTCTCTACACATAATGTTTTTAAACTCCAGCAGTTTTGGAAACAGTTGTTTTTTTCCTTTAACTTATGTCTAAACTCCTCAGAAATATTCACAGAAAAATGAATCATTTGTCCTTAAGGGGAGTTTTGACTGGAAAGTAAATAAATGAATGATGGTGTCTGATTTTTGCATAGTACTGTATTGGCAGATGAACTTTTTCACCTGATGGCCAGAAAAGTGCAAAAAAGCAGAAATCCTTGGAGTGATTAGATTACTTATCATTGTAAGAACAGTAAGTACACACACACACACACACGCACACACACGCACACACGAGACATAAGGCTAAGAACAAATGTACACATTTTTGCCTTATATTACTACCAATTTAAAGTATAATTCCAGCACCTGTTCGAAAGCTCTTTGTCTAGCCTCGCTGCTAATCATTCTTTAAGAAAGAACCACATGGGTAAAAACAGAATTATGCTATCTCCACTAAAGGGATGGCATGCCAGTCTCGCAGCCACTCCAGAAAGTCACCTTCAGCATCCTGCTCTTCTCCAGCAAGAGGGAGAATCAGCAGTAATTATGCATGCATGCTGTTGATATTTTATTGCTGCCCACTAATCCCATTATTTCAATGCCCTTGATGAGAAAGTATTGACAAAGTGTAAAGCTTGTTACTGGATTTCAGAATTACCCCATCTCCATGCACAGCCCCCTCTCTATTCTTTTGTTTGCACTGGGACTTGTTTTGTTGGTGCAGTGCGACTTTAGGAAACAGATGTAGACTTTAGATTTATCAGGCCAGCATCTTTATTTGTACCACTGGTTATTATGGATCATGCATCAGTCCAAATATGCATTAGATTAATGGTATTGATATGTAAAGGAGAGAGGTTTCTGATGAGGGTTTTCTGACAGCAGACGGCTTTGCTTTTGCATGTGTTTGCGTCTGTGGTGCAACATGTGGTTAAAGGATGTTTTTCAAGTGTAGGGATCTTGATTGCATGACTATAAATTACAAACCGCACTGCCCGTCCAGGCTGCAGCTGTTTTAATCTCAGTATTTATACCAGTTTCTTCTGTATGCTCTCTTTTCCCTCCTCAAATTTTGTATCCGCTTTTGATTTTTATTTTATATCTATTCAAGTAAAGTCCTCCAAACTGCAGTTCTTGAAGCCACATGTTTACCAATGCATTTGCCCACACACACACACACACGCGCACACACACACAAAGACACTTAGGTAATTAGTGCTTTCAGAGGTGTAATCAACCGTTCTCAACACATTGCACAGAGCTGTTTCACTCCTGAGGGAATCGGGAGCTATAATTGTGAGTCTCACCAACTTTTTTTTCCCATAATGCTCATTTCATCACAGACCAAAGAAAGGAGAAAGTGAAAGGCAGAATTGGAAGTAATGCCAGCATTAACATAATAGCACCACAGGAGCCAAATGTGTGAGGATATAGATGTGCAGCCTAATGCAAATGGGTCCTTTAAATTGCACCGAGACAATGGAAGGAATGTTGTAGGCATTAATACAACTACTACTATTAGTCATTATAATAATAATAATAATAATAATAATAATAATAATAATTCCAAGCATGGTAATGTAGTACTTCTTCCTAGCACACGTTTTTTCTAGATTTAACATCTCGCTCCAGACCATCCTTATAAACTTATATGCTCAGAAATGTGTAGGTTTATTATGAGGAAGCTGCACTCAAACTGCTAACAAAGTTAACAAGCAGCACGAATTGTGACGTATCAACAGCTGTACTATAATATCACACATTCAAGCAGAAGAGTAAATCAGAAAAATCTCTACGGATGTGGCAAAGACCTAGTAAAACTGTACTAAGACTAACTGCTTTTTATAGCCCAGATTCAGTTTTGTTTCTAGCTAATAGACAGATATAGTCTATATAAGACTCTGAAAACGTCATCAGATTTCTTTGTACCACCTTTTTAATCCTTAAAACTACCTACGTGGAAGTTTTTTCAATTTACTTTTACTGCTGAAACGTGAGTCATAACAGTAATATATAGTGTGAGTATGTTTACCAACTTATTACTGAAAATAATTTTATTTATGAGGTACTTTACTGTGTCCTTTACATAAGCTTAATAGCTAGAATCTGTTAGACATTTCAGAGTAATTCAGATACACTGTCTTGGCATTTACTCAGATGTTACCCAAAATAATATAAAATACTTGAGTACTGGGGTTTGTACTTCATACTTGCCAACTTATTACCTAGAACCTGCTAGACTACCTTGGAACGTACCATCATGTTAGCCAACATAATAAAGCAGACAAAAACACAAAATGGGAGAATATTGGTAAGTTTACTTTATACAGGGAAACTAATCTGTATTTGAGTATAATGGCATGATACATGTGAGTGAGACAGTGCTGGGATCTGTGTTCTTTGCCTGCCATCATCTGCAAAAAGCCAAAGTGTAAGAGAACTTATAATTCCACCAGCATCTGTCAAATGCACCCATCCAATTAGTTTTTTCTTTCTATAAATCAAGGGCTGGGGTTCATATAGGTCAAATGCGGATAGCTATGAGGAGGTTTAATTGTAACAGAGCGCAGCAACTTTTGCAGTGTGAGTCAGTCAATTATGAAAAAATATCTATGAAGGAAACTCAAACTGTACCATTTTCTACAAGAGCAACGTATCATTTACACTAACAACCCTTTCTCATTGCTTCAGTTTACCGTTCTGCTGTCCATTTAAACCAGTTATGTACAGGGCAGTTGTGATAGATATCTCACTTGAGCCAATAACTTTCATCTTTCAGTCATTTAATAAACCAGAGGAGGTCTGTGATTTTGCTCCCTCACACCCATGGAAAAACTCCGGGAATGCTTCTAAAACGTTGATTCTTTCATCTCTGCAGACGGCAGTAGCTCTCATGACCCTAAAGTCTGTGACGCACAGGCATATGCAGTCCAAATGCACTCTACCAAACTCTTCTATTTCTCCCTGTTTGTCGGGTGCCTGGTTCTGTCTCTAAATAACACCATCACACAGTAATGAATGCCTCTTCCATCAAAGGCTTTTCAGGAGAGGACGGCTTTTCCACTGTTCTGGGCACTCAGCCTAGCATCAAGTTGGCTCAGTTCTAGGTCAACAAACTCCAAAAACTTCTTTACATTGTGCTATTTATACTCTAATTAGCACTATTTATTCTGTAAGTCCTGTAAAAGCTTTTTCACCATTCAGTTTGCATTTATATAGAAAGAACAACTATGCAGATAGAACTTGACAACAATTAAAATTATTTCTAAAGGCAGTCTTAGCCCTTTCAGGCAGAAAACTGCCACAAAGCTAAGCTATACTGGTAACATTATACTGTAGGAGAGGGTTCATAAGACTACTAAAAGTACGCCCTGACAACTGACATAAACATACAGAAATATTTAAAAGGCTAAATGTAGCAGGTGTTGTATTGCATAAAAATGCTTTTGCAAACTTTGATTTACTGCTAAATGCTGTAAATGTAAATAATGACTGACTTGGCAAAGGGTAAAATGATTTTACATAATGGTTTCAGAAAATAGTCATCTTTTATTCACGGGACACAAAACCTGTCAGAATTACATACATGTCAAGTAAATGCAGGCTTTCTAAACTGTATTTTATCACTGCTGTTGGTATTTTACAGAAGTAAATTTGCAAAACTAAATGATACATTTTATTTCACAGATTTATTTATTTTTTTCACTATAGCTGTTGCAGTTGGAGATATTGTGGTAAAATACTGTATGTCAGAAAAACTAGTTCAACTAACAAAAATTTCTAACGATTTACTTTAATTTTACGGATTTTTACCATCAATGAAAAAATACTTTTACTGTAATTGGCAGTTTTATCGGGCACCCCTATGGCCTTATTATTTGTTTTTTATTTATATATGTTTCCTTCTTTCTGTTTCTTTTTTAATTATTATTTTTTTATTATGTATTTATCATGTAGCCTTATGAACAATGCCCTGTACATTTAAATGGCTAAAGTTTTACTGCTATACCCAAACATTAGTGTCATCCGCATACAGGAAACACAAATCGGCCCATTCTCTCCCAGCCAGTCTCTGACGTTCCACATCACCCTCTCCACACTGATGATGCCATGCAGTACAGTCTTCCCATCCAGCCGAGACCCTTTTGTCTCAAGAAGCAATGTGGCTCTCAAAGATATCCCCTCTAGTTGTCTGAATTCTACATTCTGTAGCCTTCATTCTTCAAGCACAGAAGAAGCTCAAGCACGCTGTCTTGTTCTTTCACTGCAGGTTCCACTGGCACCCTGCTGCTGCCTCCTGTCACCTTCGGGCCGACTCCCATTGTCTCTTATCAGCTGACAGGCTGGCAAGACGCATGTGACCCCTCGTCGCCCAGGAAACCACAGAGACACATGTTGTGTAGTGAAGATGGGTGCCGTATTTTTAGGGAAGAAGGAATAGGTGGCACTGATTCAACACTCAACACTGAGCCAAGCGCACAATACCGTAATCCCCCCACCAGCATTACTATATCCCCATGTACAATTCTGCAATTTGCTGTTGCTTTTGCTCGTACAGGCACATCAACAAATACCACTAATCATAGAAGACAAACATGTCCCTTTTGTAAAATAGGATTTGATGCAGGTTTTATAGGATTGGCAAATTCCAACATCCACACGGCATGCGTTTAAGAAAAGTGCTGTAGTGCGTGGGCTATGCTTCTAAGAATCTCTGCAGGGGTGAGCTCCTAAATTTCAATGCGGTTAGAAAAATCTCATGCCGTTTTTGTGCTTGTTTTCTTCTCTCTTTGCATCTTTACACCATTCCACTTGTGCCACAGGGTCTCTGCTTGTGCACCAGCATTATTATTTCCCATGTAGCTGTGAGACCTATCATGGGTTTCGTAGCAGAGTGCTTGCCTTCCCAGTGCCCAATTTCATTACGTTTCCCCTCTCTCTCTTTCATATATTCATCCTGCTCTGCTCCATCAAAAATATGCCCACCACAGCTGACATGGCCGCTGCATGATAGGTGTTCAAATAGACTGAGTGCACAAGGAAAAACTTTTGATAGAGCGCATTGCAATTAGTGTCAAAGCACAGGAGTGGAAACCCTAGAAGAAAAGGCTCGGCCGCACATTTGAACTTTTATTCACTCAATCGTTTCACCTCCGATTCAGCCCCCTTGAAAACTGAAAGCTACTCATTTGCTGCTGAGGCCTAAGTGTCGGAGATGGTTCCCACATTAGAGTGTCAATAGCTAGAGAGGATAACTGGTTGATGGGCTTGAAGTGACTACAGTGAACGCTCCATAACAGAGCAGCGTGGGTAACCCTGCCCACCATCAAAGGCACGATCAAACAGCCCTAACTATACGCAAAGAGCAAAAAGATTAGAACCACTCTGTAGGCCTCTGGCATCCACCCAAACATCAGCTATTGTTCTTTTCAGTATTCAGATCGATCATTTCACAAAGATCTCACTTCCATTAGGAGCTCATTAGGGGGGGCTGGCTTTCACCAGGATGCCATGCATATGTTTCATTATGCCACTGCTGCTTTTGATCAGCAGGGGCTTGAAATTATTCATCCATGACGGTTCTGATGCCTAAAAATGAACCATTTTGTAGTTTTCTGATGAACCATGGGCAATGCACTCCAGACTGAAATCCATTTACTCTCCCCTTGAGAATATTTGTTATCAAATGTTGTCAACAGTTATTTCCTTGTTTTTTTGTTTATTAGTTTATATGCAGTGCTGTGAAAAAAGCAGAGACCACTCCACTTATTGAGTGTACAGTCAAAATGGCTATTAATTACAAGTTATTCATTTTTGAGATAATAAGTCTCAGAGATAAGTCTGAGGAGATTAGTTATAAAACTTGCAGAAGGACGGGCCAAGTCGAAGGAAAATAAGTGAAAAAACAAGACTTTCCAGAACATTAAAAGATGGAGATATCACAGAACTCCTAACAACCATGAAAGACCTGGTAGACTACCAAAACTGCCACCATGCTGTATTTAAAGCTTTCATCTATGAAAGATAAGAAAATCAAGCTCCACTTTTGCTTCAGATCTGAAAAAATCCACAGATGCTTTTGTCCGTCCTTCCACTGTGAGAAGACACCTCAACACTCTGGTCAAGAAGGCACCACACAAAGAAAATAGACAAAAAAAATAACAAACATTGCACATCAAACAAAGAAGTTAATGAGAGATGAGATGCAGAAAATACATCCAAAACTGAACTTTGTAGATGTGGAAAAATATCCCTGGTGGTTTGTCCTGAAAAGAACCGAAGTTGTTAGAAAAAGGCAAAGTGTGGACACACTAAATACTGATAAAGCTGAAATTATACTTAGTTGTTGGGTTCTGAGTCATTTTCTGTTAAATATGTGTTCTGCTCTTCTTATACTGCAAACATAAATACTTGTACTTAATGATCATTCTCACAGGACATGAAACAAACGAAGGGTGGTCTTTGACTTCTGCATAGTACTGTAAGTAAGATTGCACTGTTTAAGACAGCAGGCACAGAGGATATCTTGTGACCTACATAACCATTCCCTGATAAACTTAATGCAATAGAAGTGGCGAAGTTAAGTCTAAGTGGTATTTCATGAGCCACCACAGATGAAGCATGCACTGGGGACTCTAGCAAAAGCAAAAGAATAGCTGATTCTCACAGTATATGTTCCAAGAAGAAACTATGTTTTATATCATAAAACAGGCATCTTTTTTACATCAGCTTAATGCTGTCTTGATATAACACATAATGCAGTCAAGTCTTAACGTCATGACGCACTATATGGAAAAAGGTATTAGGACACCCCTTGTAATTATTAAGTTCAGGTGTTTTAGCTTCACCAAATACTAATAAGTGGATAAAATTAAGCACATAGCCTTGCAAACCGTACTGATGACCTCAGTGACTTTAAACATGGCACTGTCATAGGATGCCGCCTCTGCCATGAGTCAGTGTGTGCAATTTCTGTCTTGCTAGATCTGCCCTTGTCAACTGGAAGTGCTATTATTGCGAAATGGAAGCACCCTGGAGCAACAACAGCTTAGTCACAAAGCGCTAGATCATGCAAAATCACAGAGTGGGGCCACCAACGAACAGTGCCTATCCTCTGTTGAATCACTCACTAAAGACTTCCAAACTGCCTCTGGAAGCAACATCAGCGAAAGAAGCTGCATGTTAGGAGCTTCATGAAATGGGTTTCCATTGCTGAGCAGCTACACACAAACCTAAGATCAAAATGCACAATTCCAAGGGTCAGGGGGAGTGGTGTAAAGCATGCCACCACTGGACTCTGGAGCAGTGGAAAAGTATTCGATGGAGTGATGAATCACACCTCTCTATCTGGCAGTCTGGGTTTGGCAAATGCCAGGAGAATGTTACCTGCCTGACTGCATTGTACCAACTGTAAAGTTTGGTGGTGGAGGGATAATGCTATGGGGTTGCTTTTCAGGGTTGACGTAGGCCCCTTAGTTCCAGTGAAAGTAAATCTTAATGCTGCAGCAGACCAAGACATTTTGGACAACTGTTTGTTTCCAACCTTGTGGGAACAGTTTGGGGAAGGCCATTTTCAGTTCTGGCTTGACTGAGCCCCAGTACACAAAGCAAGGTCTATAAAGGCATGGCTGGGTGAGTTTGGTGTGGAAGAACTTAACCCACACAGAACCCTGACCTCAACCCTAACCTCAAACACATTTGGGATGAACTAGAATGGACATTGTGAGGCCGGCCCTCTTGTCTAACCTACGTTTCCAACTTTACAAATGCTCTTCTGGATGGGCAAAAATTCCCACAGATACACTCCAATATCCTAGAAGAATGGGATGGGATGTCATAAATCTCTTGTAGGTGTAATGTGTAGGTGTCCCAAAACTTTTATAAGCATAAATCATGAATCACTGATTTTGTTGGTTATATTTTTAATTTTTCATTTTTGATGGAGAAGGCACAAATAAAAAAGGATGAACAGATGCATTGGTCATCCTTTTGAATTTGTTCACTCTGCAGCAGAAATGAAAAATGGAAAAACCCAAAAGGTCAATCCATCACAATTTATATTTTATTTTTTGACAGTGTGTAGTTTGCTTGAGATGCTATGGACAATTTTCCAGCCATAACTGTCACCTTTGCAAGAACTGAAAAAGGATGTGTGCAGAGTAAGCTTGCTTTTCATGTTTGTCTCAGGCCTGGATTCTAATCAAGTCTACTGGAGTGCAACTCTCTAAAGGAAAATCCTGGGAATTTCAAAATCTCAAAGTCTTTTTCAGCTATCACTCTAATAATAGAGTGCATTGAAATTTCATTATTGCTCATAGTCTGTGGCTCTGACGCTCGCTCACGCAGCACTGGAGCAGATTTATCACCCAACATAAAGATTATTATCCACTGTGCAGATCATTAATATGATTCACACTGAATTCTCCTTGACCCAATGCACTCAACAAGCCACAATGCCAAAGGGCTTATTAAACCTTTTTGCTTATGCATAGCCGCCATATAGTGAATATAATGTCATCAGTCCATGCCAGAGAGAGATATGGCTTCGTCCGCCATTCAAACAGTGAACTGATGGGCCATGAGCAGGGCTCGATTTCCACCCTATAAATGGGGTAGGATAAAAGAGACAAATGACCCACAGAATTGGCTCAGTTGATGCATTAGATTCCTGGACATGCACTTTCAGTGAATGACAAACAACAATTAAGAGCGATGAGTCAAATGAATATTGAATATGGACGTTTAGAGATGGCTGCCATGTCAACTCCTCCAACAAAGGCAGAGTTCTCCTCCAGCAATGAATAACAGAGAACCTTGAATGAGCCTTTGATGTCTTTTGTCTTTAGTGAAGTCTTTGAGTTCGTTCATCAGGTGTGAGTGGTGAATACTGAGAGGCTGAGATAAGGAAGTTCATCCTTTCCCAGCACTTGGATGACAAGGTCTTTATGGTTGTGAGCCAAATTATACTGAAAGTCAAAGAAAGAGATCCTGAATAATTGTGATTTCCAACATATTCAGGAAGATTCTCAAAAAAAAAAAGAGCAAAAGGGAAATGACAACACACAAATGAAGAACAGGCTTTGTGCTTTGGTGAAACTGTGCTGTCGCTACAGCTCTGTCAGTGACATCACATTTTTCCTCTCATATCCATCTAGCCTTGGAAGGAGAAAAGCCTTCCTACCTCCAGTCAAAGATTTGTTAAGACTGATAATGCACTAATATTCTGTTAACATCTAGCATCATAATGTAACCTCAAAGCCTATGATATAAGAATGGACATCTATGTAAAAGAGGCTTAAAATCAAGTGAGACTGATTGACATTTTCTCCTTCTTCTACCAGTTAACTGATATGCATCCACAGGGATCAACTGTGCTGTTTTCCTTTAGTTATGTATAAGTCTGTCAAAAAACATGCTCCTATCTACAGTTGTGTCTGCTACACATTAAATGAGAAGTAGGTTCTAGCCTTACCAATCAATTAAATATTCATAGCTATGCTCTTTCTTTCCGCAGATGGGATTAGCTAAGGCATATTAACTGCCCCTCAGGGTGGAGAGCTGTTGATGCTGTGTGACTTGTTGCCTGCCATTCTATTTTCTGAGCCTCGTAAAGGCAATGAGGAGATGTTGATGCCCACACGAAGAACATGGCTCCTCTCGGAGATGCAGCGTTTACATTGCAATCCAAGCTGGTGGAACAGTTTCCCTCTCTTGATCAGGTATGACTACACTGGCAAGTAGAATTTATGAAGTTATAAAGCTGCCTAAATAACTAGCTTCCAGATTTGCCTTTAGGTACACTCACCACTATGAGCCGTCGCCAACACTTACAGTTCCATTGCCCAGAATGAATAATATTATCCGTATTTATTTATCCTTCACAGGCTCAACTGAAAACGAAGTTCATTAATTATACAAAGCTTTTTATGGTTTTGGTTCATATCATAATGCATTAGCCTGATGCGGTCACATTATCATTAATAATAGAGACACGCTGTGCCAAGCTAATCACTCCAACATTTGTTTATAAGACATATTTTATTTAAGAATTCATTTGTAAGGCAAATAAAAAAAATGTATATGTTACACAATAATCAGACCCCGCAGCACATTCAAATGTAGTTACGTGTCCTTAATTTTTAATACTATATTCTGGCTTTAATATCCAAAATAACATTAATATTTAATGTTGCATTCACAAAGAATCTGTCCTGGTCTGTTGCATCTTGTAAAAAAGCCTGTAGATGAAAACTGCAGTTCCAGTTTTAAAAAGTTTAGCTCAACTTGCCAAAATAGCTGGCTGGTCAAAATAAAGGGGCAAAATGTCCTTAGAGGGTTATTGATCCTCTCACTCACACAATGAATATTTACAGGGACATTCCTCAACACTTGCCAGCGGTGCCTGACCTTCAAAACTTCTGAAATTCGCTCCCTTTTTCTTAACGTCCTACAAGTGCGCAGGAGGAAATCCATCAATAAAACTTATGAATGACCTTTTGAGAGCTTAATATCCAGCTTTACTCACAGTGAAACGTCAGCAGCTGAAACTCTGATAGGTGAGTGTTTCTTGCTGCAGACCGCCAACGCAAGCTGGGCATTAAAATGTCAGAATATTGTTGTGCCCAATTATCATTCAGCACAGCAGAGCAGAGAAGAGTCCAGAAAGAATCTAGCCTCAAGAATGGGGCAGCCTTTGAATTTTGCATCTCTCCAATAAGAGGGCTGGAATATTTGAGTTTAAAAATGATTTGTTGCAATAAGTCAGAGCTCTTGCTGTGCACAATACCTCAGTCAAACAAATTTAGAGGGCTTTGACCTGCTTTACTTTTATTATGCTGTAGTGTATTCAGGACAAATGAAAAACTATAATTCATGCCATCATCGCTGATAAAACCAGTGCTGAAAGCTTGTTTCTTTGGTTCTGGCTAACTCATAAGCACTGAACTACAAGGACTCAGGCTGACATTATTTCCAAATAATGTCATGAACATCCACCCACATCCAGTTCATTTTTCCACTTATGACCACTCTGAAAAAGCTGAAGAGGAAATGACCACATGGTACATTTAGGAGAAAAAAATATACATGCAGACTGGATTTACTGGTAACACTTCTGAGCCAAAAAAAGAGGCCATGTCAATAATTTGGATGGAAATATTTTTATATGAACTTCAATTGAAAGTGAAAAGTGTTTTTGCCTTCTCCTGTAAAGTTACTATGTTTTTATTTGGATGGTACTGAAATGTTAATTGCGATAATTATCAATAATAAATTATTTATTAAATATGGATGCCTTTTACCATATTGTAGTTTGTTGCCTCACATCAAACATCGTGCCTCTTCTGGCTTACCATTTTAACTTGAAACAGGAGATCGCAGTGCCTTGAAATTTTCCGAAACAGAAGAAATCTTTGCAATTTCCTGAAGTATTGAAGCTCCACAAGCATCAATCATCATTAACCAACCAAACGACAGCTATCATATCAGTAGGCAGACAGACACTTCAGGAGTTCTCTTACCGAGTGTGCTGAGTTAATGGGTGGGACATGCAGAAGGCCTGTCTGATGGACTGGAGTAGACAATAGAAGAAACTGGTGTAACTAAATGTTTTCAAGGCGTCCCTTAAGAGCACATGAGTGAGGAGCCAGGAGAGGAACGCAGCAGGAGCGTTCGGGAGGAGTGCTGAGTGCAGAGATTTGTTTCAAGCCGATCAAAAGACTGTGAGGTCACTCAGCGTTTCTAATATTAGGTGTTCCTAAATATACTGTGTGCCTGTCATTAAGGCCTTGTTTGGAAAGTAGATAAAAGAAGTGCGGAAGTTTCCGGTTTTGTTTTTTTTCATCATAGCGGGTTCAGGTAGAGTGAATTATTCATGGTTGACATGAGCTCAATCCAAACACAGCAGAGACAGCACGCCAACACCAACATTAAAGAGCTGACAAGCATCCTGTCCTTTTCCTTTTTTTCACTCCTCCAACATATCTATACGTTTGAAAAAAAGGTTCAAGGTGAAGCTAGCCTCAGATGTATTACAAAAATAACACTTGTGACAGTCATAGCATGCAACAGTTAGTGAGGAAGCTAGTGAGACAGAGGTGCAGGAACACACTGTGCTTACCCGAGCTATTTTTAGGAGTCCGCATTAGCAACATCGACATACACATAACAGCACAGTGTCAGAGACAACCAGGGTTAAAAGGCAAAACTGCCTATGTTTAACATTTTTGCACATTAAACCACAAGGAGTAAAACCTATGTGCAGCCATATGCAAAGCTTGGCCGCCCAGTCAAATGACCTATTTTTTCGGATTTTCTAAGTGTAAATAAGTTAACGTATCCTTTGCTGGTGACAACATTCTGCCTATTTTAATGCATAATTATTGGTTATTTGCTGACACAACATGTGGCCTGTGCAAAGTTACGGCATTGCATAGGTCATATTTTGTTGTTCGTCCAATATGTTTAACTCACAATAACACACAGAAAGTGCATTAGATCCATCTGAATGTGAATAAATGTTACTATCACTGAAATTTATCAACAAGCCAACGCTTTTCGCATCACTTCACCCAATAATCTCAACCTGCCATGAACACACTCGTGCAGATAAAATGTACCAGTATCTTCACGCAAGATCACGTAAATCTGTATTCTTTCCAGCAAAATATAAAGGACAAAAAGTGAACCTCGAAACTCTTCTTAGAATTAAAACTCACTGAAATGTGGCTACGGACAACAAATAACAGATAACATTTTTTATCTTGTTTCCATAGCCATGCTATAATAAGTGCGTCTTTACTTTTCATGTGTCATTTTGCAGAAAGGACGTCTTATGCATTTAGCATTGTTTAACTTTTAAACATTTAAAACAAGTGATATTTCATGCCCTATTACACTGGTAGAAACAAAGGTACTGTGCAGGTAGATTTTTTTAATCATCAATGAATGTGGTTTGATGACAGTGGTTTTAAGGTCCAATTGAATACCTTAAATAAGTTTTACCAGATGAAAAATTCATATTTAAAAATGAACAAAACAAAATAAAAAGCCTGTAGAGGAGACGGGGTGTGTGGAGTCAATACAGCTTAGAAAATCTCATTTCAATAGATTATGGTACAATGATATTCCCTGAGATGTACTCTTGAGGGTACCACTCCAATGTCAAGAGGTGTACTGCCCCAGTGGCAGTTTTCTACATTTTTTCGGAGAGTAAGTACAGTACACTTACATTTTCTCAACCTTTCAGAAATCCAAGATTTAGGAATTTGATAGTGAGAAACCAAGCCGTGTTTTCATTGCTCCCCCCCACTTTACAAAATGCAACACTTCTGATATAATTCCTGCCAACAAAAAACACCCTGAAGGATCAAAGCACTATTCTTAATATAAATTTGAGAGTACTATGAAAAAAAGGAGATTGAGGAAATGTATCTGTGAGTGGCCTCAGTGGGTCACAGACGGCAATGTGTACTGTCTATGCCAGCTAGAGCCCACTATTATAGTGAGTTTCTGCTTATAATGTTGTGCATACGATGTTATAGATTTTTAAGAATGAAAGTTGTTGAACAGATGTAATCCCTGTCACTTGAGGTAGAATAACACAATGAAGGTTCCATTAAGTTAATATGGACATAGCCGACAGCGCGACTGAATGTTTCTCGCTTTTTATGAGTGAAAAACAGAATTCAACATTGGTGTGACATTTGGTATGTTGTGGTGATGTTCAAATCTCAATATTCAGGCAAAGCTAGTGAAAGGTCTCATAAAAAAACAAATGTCACGTTATGCAAATTGAGCTGATGTGATCATTTCAACATGAAGATTTATGTAATACTGAACAGAATACATAGTTTAGTGGGTTAAATATATAAATAACTCAGCTTTCAACCTGTAATACACTTCAGACTTTTTGCTGTCTTTCATAGATGTTTGTTGCATGTAGCTAACTATAACTATACACCCTACAGCCTGCAGCTGACAGAACAAAGTTTTGTGATGCAAAAAATCTCTGCGTTTGTGCAAAATGCTGTTTGAAATAATAGCCTAGTTAAGGCTCTCCAACTCAAGTCTCAGGGAGTCGGAGCACTACAAAACTTTGCTGTTTGCTGTGTTCTCAAATGCCTGATTGCACTAATGAAGGACTTTATCATTAGCTGCTGTGTTCAATTAGGTGTGTCGGAGCACAGAAAACACTTGGTGGGCCTTGCGTTGATTCTTCTGGACTGAAAACTCTAAAACTCTGAAAGGCAGCAAGACAGACCTTGGAATGTTTTCCTCAGGACAAAGATAAGAACTTTTGAAATGATTCTTGCCACACACACACACACACACACACACACACACACAAAAATAAAGCTGAGTAATGTACATTATTATTATAGGTTTGACTGTTTATATATTTCATTATTATTATTCAGTTCAATAGATAGTTTTTTGTTTTAGCCTTTCCAGAGAAAGTATAGTGGCGATAGGACAAAAGATATAGCTAATTACAGTTCACTATATACATAATTATACACTAATTATAGTGGGGATAGGACCAAACCAGTATGTGATGTTTAACGAGAATACAAATGGAGAAACAAAAACAGGACAAGGAACAGATACTGGGTCATTTTTTGAACCCGGTTACTCACCATGGCAAAATCAATGTAATGCATTGCCTTTTGTAGCTTACCGCTTTCATTAGATGTTGAGACCAGCAAAATATCATGCTTCACATCATATTTCATTCAAATATCTATAAAAATCAAGATAGGTCCTTATTGCCCAGCCCCAGCTAGAAAAATGTACAAACAATAAACGTAAAAAAAAAACAAAAACGTAGAGGTTGCTATATACAGTTCATACCCTACGGTCTACTTCAGCTGCTGTTTTCCAGGTTGTTAGCGCCTACACTTGGGGCAAAAAAAATAGCCCTTTCCTGAAGAAGGGATTTGGAGCACAGGAAAAAAAGAGAGCTAGAGCTCTTGTGAGCAAACTACATCTATAAAAGACTGACACTTGGTTTGTGAATGCTGTAAGAGCACATTCCCCTCTGGCCCCGGAGCCTGTGCCTGAAAACTCAGAAAAGTGCTGAGACATGCCAATTCAATTATTCTGTGGTTGTATTCCTGTTTTCTTTGCTACAACTCTGAGAATGTCAGCATGGGGAAGCTGACACTGATTGCAGCTGGAATTTAGTTAAGCCCATAAATGGAATCTACCACAAAAGACTGACAATTACACTCACAAAGCAAACCACACATTCAGCATTTAACCAGTGCTATAGGACACGGGCAAGACACCGTGCAGAATGATAGAACACATCAGCGAACAGCCAATATTTCCATGTGATTTGATTGAAAACAGGACTGCATAACAGATTTATGTTGGACTTTCGTGGAGCTGCCATCAGGCCTGTGCTTGTTAAAGTGTTCATATGCTGAATGCATTATATTCCAGCTTTTTGGAGAGGCAAGTGCAGCAACAGTAGTTAACAAGCTGTAAACCTATTACATGTTGCAGTATATTTCATATGTCCCAAACTACTGCAAAATTAATTTTCATGTTTGATTCATGAACCATAAAGATAATGGCAAGTAAAGTCAGTCATTAACTTTGACTGTAATAAATGCAGACCTTGGGGGTGTACCTAATAGTACACAGGCCAATAACTATTTACAGGTGGAGACCACCCTTCATTTATTTTAATTTCCAGTCAAAATGACCATTAAGTTATTCATTTTTCTGAGGTGATTAGATATGAGATTGTCTAGTTGCCTTAGGAAGAGAAAAATCAAATGAGAAATATGTGATAAAACAGGAGTTTCCAAAACAAGTTCAGAAAAACTTCAGACACACTAAATCAGGGGTGCACAACTTCAGTCCTGGAGGACGTGTCCAGCAATTTGTGGACTTTTCTCCTCAAACACACCTAATGAGATTTATTTGATGACTGCCAGGTTTAATGGGTGTGTTCGAGTAGGAGAACCACCTAACTGTGCTGGACACTGTCCCCCCAGATCAGGAATTGTGCACACTTGCAATTTGTTTTGCTAAATGTATGTTTCTTTTCTCTTCTCACTGATGCTGAGCCATTGCGATTGGAAATGAAATAAATGATTGGTGGTCTCTGACTTTTGCATAGTACCATAGCTCTTCAGAAATGTGTTCACAATTGATTTTATGAATAACCAATTCCCTTCTTTAGCCCGACGTCTTGTAAATGTACATATTAACATATGACGACGCCTACAAATACATCTTTAAAACCAAAGCATGGCATACTTAGGTGGTTAAGCACATTGTTAAGTGAACAGCTGGATGGAAAGTTTGGCAGGACTTTTACCTTCTAGAGCCAAATTGTCCATCTCCTGCTAAGATGAAATTAAAATAGTGTCTTAATCAAATACATAAATCTGTATTTTTTTTCTCCTTTGGACCCATAAGCTGTAAATAACTGCTATGGATAATGTTCTCTGGACTGCTGTCAAGGTGTAAGCAATCAACCATGGAAAACAGGAGCGTACTCACTCGGGTTATGCTATAGCTGTGTTTGCAAATGTTTGCATATGCAAGAACCTGAAATTTATAACATTATAAAAAGCATAGGAAGAATAAAAAAGCATGCCTGCTTCTTTGTAAAAAAAGTTCTGAGCCTATAAGAAATTGAACAGAGCTGAGACTTTAAAGACAATAGAAGCGCAAAAAGAGATCGAACCACGTTCAGTTCACAGGGTATTAACGGGTAGAAAATGAAGGTATAGAAAGAAGATACTGATTGTGAGGATTTCAATCAGTAGAATCCAATTTTTTTCCACTGACATAAGGCATGCACTTGACATACCTTGGTAAGGTGAGACCCTTACACGATGACATGAGAGCAGTGATGCTTAATCATTGATGCTAGGTCATTATAGAGCATTTAGTATGTCAATAATCAATTATTCAAGCCTAACATGAGAAAATACTCACGGGTGTAAATTGTGCAGTGACAGGAGCTTCACTCAAGCAATATGTGCACCAAAATATGCAGCCTCTGGCTAGAGGATTGCATGTATGAAGGGTGAGGATGTCATATCCCATTACTACAGTGCTGCTCAGAGTGTTGTGGGATTGGTTGGGGATTTACATCTTTAAGCAGGTGGTCCCCATGGTTGTTAAAAGCCAGACAGAGAGCAGCAAGGAGAGACATGATTTCTGCAGCGAGGCTTCTAACCTCTTTAATATTAAGAGCCTGTCAAAATTAAAGTCTAGCACATCAAAATCTGTCATTAAGGCTCATGGCTCCAGCGTCAAATTATCCACGTCATAATACGCCTTGAGGAATTCCATCTGACAAAAGGGAGTAATTTTAGGCATTCTGAACCCACCCGTGAGGCTTTATTCCTGAGCACTAAATGCAACAGTGTGGTCTAGCAGGCAGGTACACAGGTGGCCATAACCAGGGGTCCAGGATTGCATTATGCAGGCTGATTCCCCCATTTCAGACAGTTAACTGACCCACATTAATGTCTTACACTTAGAGGAGTGTTCTTTGCACTAACAATATTTTTGCATCTC
Source organism: Pygocentrus nattereri (assembly GCF_015220715.1). NCBI lineage: Eukaryota > Metazoa > Chordata > Actinopteri > Characiformes > Serrasalmidae > Pygocentrus > Pygocentrus nattereri. Next base: position 11,240,160 of record NC_051237.1, read on the forward strand.
TCAGCATTACACTCAGGTTATCTTTGTCAGGATATTTAGATTTAGAGCAGCCATGGCTGACTGCAAACCTCAGCACTAGTGTCTATTACATCTGCATATGAGGAACTGGAATTACTGTACCTCTGCTCAAGTGCAGTCAAATTTTTCAGTGCACACTTCATCAGTTTAGATCATATGTAAATTCAGTCCAACAGTTCACTCGTTAATTTGCATTATAATGAATGAGGTAGATTTGTATCTGTCTAAAACTGACTAGGAACGCATCGACTCAACTCTCCTGACACTGACTCTGAATTCAAGGTATTGGCTGATACTAAGTACTGATCCAATACCACTGCATTTTTGAGGCACTCAAATTTTGTAGCAGCCATGAGCATAAATACACAGTAGAGGTTAATGTATTATAGGGAATACAGTCATACACAACATGGGGTTAAGAAATAACTGAGGTTTGGGAGTAGGAACATGCATAAAGCTTCTCCTGCTACCAATATAACATCCCCCATTTCTGTGAAGTTTTCACACACCACCACCACACCTTCTTTTCACTGTTCCTCAGTCTGATCTCTCAGTCCAACTTTTGTTCATACACTACATTCACATTACAAGTCTCATTGATCAAATCCGATTTTTGCTCAAAACCGATCTTCCTGACACGATGGTTCACGTGAATGAATCACGTGTCTTATGCATCATCAACAAACAAACTAAGAGCAGAATGAGCCTTTACTGAGAAGCTTGGTTAGCTCTGAATAGCTCTCAGTTGCTCATTATTAGAGCAAGATGAAGGCGAAAAAGGTGAGATGTGCTGCTTTTCCACTGTTTACAGGCTTTTACTTCTATTCGGCGATGCTGCCACGGTAACACTGAATGATGCACATGTGTAGTGGAAAAAAAGCACATGAATTCTAGTCTGAGCGTTTTCATTAAGGTCGCATGGCCACAAATCGGACACATAGCCTACTAGCTTAAAGGAGAGCCACAGAAAAGTCTAGCCCAAGTTCTTAGAGGTCCCTCTCCTCCTACAGTCATACAGTGATACGGCCTCTTCTCATTCTAAAACCATATGTTGAAGAGATAGTCCAAACAAGCGAAATGCCTTTTTAGGATTACAAAGAAAAGGAAACTACATCGTTCCAGTTCTTTAAATTAGAATAACTAGAATAAACGGAACATACAACAACCCTGATCTGGAAGGCACATCAGTGCCTCTAGTTCCTCAGGCATGCTGGACTCGGGAGCTCAGTCCTCACCTCATTTTACAGATGTGTGGTGGAGAGCATTGTGTGCTCCAGCATCACCATGTGGCACGGAAGCTGCTCTGCGGCAGAAAGGAAAGCTCTGCTGAGGGTGGTGAAGGCTGCACAGAGGACTGTTGGAGTCAGCCTTCCCACCACCATGGACATTTGCACCTCAAGATGCAGGAAAAGGGCAACTGGCATCATGAAGGACCCCACCCATCCAGCACACGCACTTTTTGTCCCGCTCCCCTCAGGTAGGAGGCTGCGGGGCATTAATAGTAAAACAACCAGACTGAGAAACGGCTTCTTCCCCGAAGCAGTAAGACTCTTAAATTCCAATTAGACTGCAATGGCACTTCATGTCCACTTATTTATCTCTGGTGCTGTACTGAATCAGTGCCTCGACTACATCACCCCTACACATCACTTTATACATGTCACTGTATACATTATCAGTATTAAGATGTACACCTTCGACCTCGTACTCATGCTGCTGTGTTTCATGCTGCTGTTATTTGCACCTTACTATTTATTGTTTATTGTTCTTGGGAGTTACCTGGGACCTTGAGTACACTATATCGTTCCACCTCATGTACCACATGTGATGTGAATGACCATAACGCCTTATGTTATCTTATCTCTCTTATCTAGAACAAAATATTCATATTCAAACTGTCATAATGATAACATTTAGGTCAATGATGCGTGTTGTTTTCCCTCAAAATCAGCTTTTCTCTACATTCAGAATCAATCATCTTTGCCTAATACATTGCCTGTAACTGGATTCATGCTAGATGACAGATTAAATTATATTTCAAATCTGTTCTTTAAAATCTCTGAACTGTATTTTCATAATAAAATCTTTTTTTAAATGTCTGCATTTTAAGTACATCTCATTTGCACATCTAAATGTTTCTATTTTTTGGCCAAATGTACAATACAAAAAATATCAGTAATCAACTGGCAAAAGTTCATTTTGATCTGTGCTTGGAAAAAAATGACCTGTACTGACACAACTACTCATCCAGTACCTCAGATCAGTGCATTGCTGATATTTATACAGTTGAAGAGCACCTATTTTCCAAAAATATTGCAGCAATGACAAACATTCACTTAATCATGCCCTGGTCATTTTTGAGGGAAGCATTACTAAAACCAAAAGATCAGATTCCAGGTCGTGGGCACTGGCAGCAATCCCCTGTTATGATGGTGTACTTCTCTGAGTTTACTGGCCTGTTACCATTGACCTCTACCACAGGCTACATTTACAAACACATCCCCTTATTTATTAGCAGCCAAATTTATTGGACTCGAGTAGGGCGCTCAATATGTTAATAAAACACCCTGAAAGCCTGCCTGGAAGATTTCCAGAGACAAAATGTCTATATTTGAGGCCACAAAAGCAAACAGTGATTGTTTTTGTGCCATGACTTTTGTAGCTTTCTTTGCTTTTGACTTGGCTGCCTACATAAAAAATAAATAAATAAAATAAAACAATAAAAGCATAAGATTGCCTCTGAAAGACCACCTAATACTTAAGTATAAGATTGCTTTCACAATAAAAAAGGCATAAAATGCTGCGGTGGAGTGCATCTTGGGATCCGTGACATATATTGATGGTAATGCCTCATAATACCAAGGCTACGAGTTGTCATCTAGGTCGAATAGACATTTCAGAATGTGACGCCTTGACCGAGCTACCTGTGCAGCAGTGTTGTCATGTTGATTTCATACTTTAACGCCATGGACTGACCAACTCTGCCTCAGGCAAACTGCACTGAGCATACATGGGTGAGCATTTTTGAAAACTTTGTAAAAAATTTTTGGATGCTTCCCCAAGCTTCCCCTTTTCTATCTCAGGTCTTGCTGTAGACTCTTCAAAGTTTATGATTACTCGATTAAATAAGAAATACCTTTTTAATGTCTTTGCATGATGATAATACTTTTCTCCTACTGGTCTCTCTAACAATAAGAAAAGACTTTCTAAAGTCTTTCTAAAGATTTTATCTTTTTGAAATAAAGCACTCTGGAATCTTTGAAGAGCTAAGGATTATCACACGGTTTTTTACTGTTAATTAAGTCTTTTTCTTTCCTTTGTCCTTTCTGAAACCTGTGATTACACCATTCATCTGTATACATGCAAAAAATAGGGAGATTATTTGAATACTAAGATACACAATTGCAGCACCCATGTAACCCTAATAGTTAACAAATAGTCACAGCTTTATGTAATTTAAATCACATAGGCCTCCTAAGGCATATAGTGCATGTTCAAATAGTGTGTATTATTAACTGTTACTAAGGTCCATGCATTGTTATCCTAATTTAAGTTGGCATCTTGCTTCTTCTTGTTCCATTGGATTTACAGTATATATAGATTAATGGGTTTTCATATCAAGTTTTCACCGAAACAGACACAATGACCAGAATATTCACCAAGGTAAAATGGCAGTTACATGTACATTTTGTAAGATGTAATCCATTTAACAAAGTAAAAAAAAAAGATCTGCTCCTTACATTAAAGAATGAATTTCTCCACAACAGAGCACCAATTTCTGATTTCAAAGCTGTGGAAGAGGATTTATAATGCTATACAGCACACCGTAATTTTCATGTCTGAGGCCACAGTGCAGTGCAGACAAACCCAGATTAACAGGCAAGAAAGTGAAAGCATTCATCATGCAATTAGTGGTGGAAATAAAAAGGAGCAGAGAACAACAAATAATTCCTAAGTGCTTTTTGCATCACCAAGCCCAAGTCCACAGACGCATACATTACTGACTGTGACAGTAACAGTGACATTTGTGGAAGCTGCATTTTTAAAGGTCCCCTGATTTGAGCTTAAAATGGGATTTTTGTTCCTAACGAACGATATATTTATTTATTATATATACTCCACAGCAGTGATGCTGTGTCTGATCAACTCGTATCAGCACAACACACACAGTCAGTGTCACGGATGCAATGCTCCACCACCCAAATAACACCTGCTTTGTGGTGGTCCTGTAGGAGTCCTAACCATTAAAGAACAGGGCAAAAGGGGATCTAACAAAGTATGCAGAGAAACAAATGGACTACAGTCTGCAAGAACTGTCTGTAGAACTACAGAGAGCACATACATGGTATGTGGAGCTGATAAAACGGATAAAGAGTGCAGAAACTGTGGCCGGATAATGTACATAATGATGCACCGATGGCACGTTTTTCCCTCCATACCCATACTGACAACTGATCCTCTAGTGTCTGCCAATTCAGTATTGGCCACGTCTTGGTAACACCGGAGTTCATAAGGCTATATGACGTCTGCATAAGATCGCCATGGCAACTGACTTAAAACTCACACTAACACTTTACTGTGGGGTACTGTTCATAAGGCTACATGACACTTACATAAACTTATGACAACTGACATAACCCTACATGAATGTTCATAAATGCTCATTCCAACAGGTGTAATATATCATAAAGGCTACTTTAGGTGACTGATCAAAATTGGTATGTGTAACTTATAGATTATGATGCCTATTGGAATAAGCATTTTTCAACATTTATGTAAGGTTATTTCAGTTGTCTTGAAAAGCTTATGTAGGTGTCATGTAGCCTTATGAATAGTACCCTACAGTAAAGTGTTACCAAACTCACTTTACCTAAGAGAAATCAGAAAATGTTCACTTTTTTGTTCCATCAGCCTGACGTGGTGAACTACTCCAAAAATTTAACATATGTTAAACTACAAAGTCTGTCATTACATCCCAGAAGGTGTCATGACAACCTAATGCCATCTGACACAGACCTTATGTCAACCTGACATTAGAGATAACATATGTTAGGACAAATGACACCTTTTGGAATATGTGTATATAAACGTTTATGGAGGTCAATTGCAATTAAAGGCTTATGTAGGTGTCATGTAGCCTAATAAATGCAGTCCTACAGTAAAGTGTTACCTCACTCTTTTAAACAGCTTCATATAATTAGAGATTTCGGTGATGGTGGGCAGTACTGCATGCAATTCCAGTTCAGGCTACATACTAGCACATAAAAGTGTTTCTAATTCAGAGTACGCTCAGGGCTAGGTAAATGCTCCACATTTCAGCACTTTAGGCTATTTGCCATTCCACCTCAGTGGGCTTGGCAATTTGCGTCCAACCAAAACGAACATGATGCAGGTGCTGTCATTTCTGCCTCCCTATTAAACACAGTGCTAAGACAAAAAATACAGACTGCTTATTTCAGGATAGTCATGGCTAATGCACATTATAATTGGCCTGAACATGGGACAATAAATCTTGATATGTTTGCAGCAAGGACACATACAGACTCTTAAGCCTGATACGCTGCAGGGAATCGGGGCATGAATACTGCCAGACTAATTTCCATCTATTTAGTGTATTTTCCAACAGAAGGATGGGTGTGTTTGGAGAGGAAGAACATGGAGATTCTGCTTTACTGCCTGACAAACATCCAGACATGTTCTATGTTGTATTCTTTAAAACATACTTTAAATTATGGAGCTCTCATAGATACCATAATTCAAGACGATCATTGGATGGCGCACGTCCACACCCATACCCACACACTCATGCATACACAACACAACCTACAAAGGCAAACACCCAAGAGATTAGACACAGGCATCTAACACAAGTGGGCATGTACATCAAAGAACCCATGCAGGGAAGCACACATCATATATGACAACAGGGGCGTACAGTCGTGCATTTCTAGGCTTTTAAATAAGGGAAATGAGGGAAAAATTTCATGTTACAATTTAACAAGTTCACCTTTACTTAACTTGACAACAACTACTCTGAATAAGTGATAGGAATAATCATAATACTCTTTGCACATCATTTCATGATGCTTGTGTGTGCTTCCACTCAGGCTTGAGCCTGAAATGTAGGAACATTCCCTGCAACTGTACCTGAGAGTTCTCATTAGTAAATTATCACAATTAAAAATAAAAATTGTTGATTTAACCTTTTCTATACCACTTGAACTTGGCAACAGTGGGTTACATTGCACAAATGACAAATGGATGAATAGTAGGTATTTCAGAGGCATTTATTTTGGAGAGCAACATTATATTGTTTGCAATATAAATATTCTGGAGGCTAGTATTATGGGGACGGACAATATGATAATATTTATCATTACTGTAATGAATTACATCAAATAATGTTAATATATACTTTCTTGAGCATGTTGTGGCATCATTAGTACTTAAAGAACACTGACCAACTGCAAAGTCCTTTAGAAAGTGTACATAATTGGGTCTATTTAACTGGTTTTAGCACAGTATATGAAAGACTGAATAAACACCAATATACCCATGGTTTTCTTTCTGGTATTTTCAGTTCTAGCACAACTAGCTCTTTTTTGCTCTGTTCCAAACTATCAAACTAAATATCTATCAAACTAAATAGTATTATGAATATAGTGTATCAAAAAAATGCCAAAGTATTCATGATATTATTGTTTATTGATATTGTATTGTTTTTGCCCATGTTGCGATATTGTTGAACAAACTCATATATCACAGTCCAATATACAAATTAGTCAGTGATTTGATGAAGTTTTCTGAATTAAAACCTAAATCAACTGTAGCTTCTAGTTAATCAGTAACAATCTTTGACCAAAAATAAGTGTATGCTGCATTTTCCAGATCAGTCTAAAGGACTGCCTTATACTTTAACTTTGCACTTTTATCAGTAATCAAACGCTACGGCTGGCTCAATCTAAATAATCAAACATTGTTTTTTCACTAAGCTGTTTCACCAGCTTACAGGTTTAAAATAGTGAATTGTTGTTCTAACCTCTTTCCTCATCGATGAAGATTTACGCAGTATGTACGTAGGTAGACTCAAAGTCTGAATCCTGCAGTAAAGAAAGCTCTGATGCACTAAAACTGATTCCTTATTCACAAGCACATTTAGACTGACCCCTGAAATTCAAATCAGCTTATTACATATCAATTTCTTAGCCAGGTTCGCATCTCCTGGTCTGCAGCATCAGATGAAAAGCCTTTCTGGTAAGTGCAAGCTTTTTATAGAGATGTCAAGTGCTACTACTGCAGGTTATCCACAACAAACAAGATCATTAATATCAGATCACATGTCGCAGCTTGCTGTGTGGCCTCTTCCACTTTATTACAAAAACGTTATACATTTTTTCCTGTCACATTAGATTTTCTCAAAATCAAAGTATCAGTGTACATTACAATGTATTTACTTCCACATTACTTTTGTTGTGTGTGTGAAAATCTGCTTTTTTTAAAACATGCTAACAATTTAGACTAGATCATACTGTTTAATATCACGTTGGTAACCTGTGATATTTAGTTTTTCTGCTTGTTTCCTGCAGTCAAATGTAACTTGGAACTGTAACTGTAAAACGGAGCCGTGAGTCCACAGAAATCCGCTGGGAACTGGCTAAAGGCTCCAGATAGGCCTGCATAATTATGAGATAATCATCTGATTGCAGTTGGGCAGATAAAAATGATTTTTTCATAGTTTCAACAAACGGAATTTGGATTGGGTGTGGTTTTATCAGTTTGGTTGAGGCTAATTCATGTAAATAAAAACATAACATATATGGGACACAATTGTTTTTTGAAAAAAAAAACAACAACAGAACTTCTGTTTCAGGCTATAACACCTTCAACACTGATTGATGTTTATTTATTTGAGCTATCTGTCTGCTGCTGGGAGCTGAGATTTACATAAAGATGGCAAAGATCAGATGAAAAGTGAACTTGTGGTTCATTTTCATTACAGCATTATGACTTTCACTATAGATGCTGAATTTATGATAAGTTAGTGTGTTGTTAAGCAAGTTGACTCATTATTTAGTGATGTAATATCAGCGTAGTCTAGAACCACAGGCACTGTACGCCACTCTAGTACACTGCGCACACACACAGACACAGACACAGACAGACAGACAGACACACACACACTCACTCAATACATATTCACATACACACAAATGCAGTGTATACATCCCACCATGCATCAGTCACATAAAGAGCTGACTATCTTGGTGCTTACCTCTGCAGATGGGGACAGGGAAGTCCCATACTGCTGCATTGCCTGCGTTGGTCACACAGGTCAGCTGAGGATGGCCATCCAACACGTAGCCTGTTACACAGCTGTAACGGATCTTGTCCCCTACGTTGAAGCGTGTCCCATACAGGATGCCCTTGGGTGGGACACCTGGGTTCCCGCAGGAACTGCTCTGCAATTCTATGGAAAGGGAAACGGAGATGGTAATGTAACCACATCAGAACTGCTGTGCCACACAGCATAAGCAATGTGTTTTAGAACTGGCACAACGTCAGCAAGGATTTTCAGGCAATCACTGAACATGAAGTTTTTTTTATGCGCCAACATTGCTAATGTTTTAACTGTATACAAGTTCCACACCAAGAAAAAACACTGCCTTATTAATACTTCATAATAATCTAATAACAGTAAAACTCAATAAAACATTACATACATATACTAACATTCTTTAGCAAGCTGTCTTCTCTAGTTATCCATCAGTTCTCTTTCCCAAAACAGAGATTACTGAATTATCTGACGTCCACGTCAGCAGCTCACTTGTCTACCAGTAACAATAATCGATTATATCACTCTACTGCCTGGGCCTATAGCAGTTTAATATGAGCATTTGTCTGGCATAATCTAAGGTTTTAATACCGTTATATTTTCTGAGTCACTGCTAGTATTTATAAGCCTTCATTAATAAAAAAAACACACATACAAAAAACTATAAATAAATAAAAATTCTCCATTGTGGCTAGATCAATGACTTGCTCTCAATACTGAGCACCATACATTATTAGATTAAGGTTACTACAGCTAACTAAGCAGACTGAGGAACTGTTATCCAGCTAATGTGATATCCTGATTTCCTTGCTCTCAAGGAAACAGTACATAAGCTGGTATGATGCAGTGTTTGGGTATGGTCCAGGGATTTGTCTGATTCACTGAATAACTGAACACTTATTCATTTTTCTTTGTTCGATTTTAGACCATGTAATCCACCAGATATCAACAGAATCATTTTTGAACAGACTATGTTCATGATGAGCATATGTCACAGGGAACACTGACATGGAAAGCTCTCAAGGAGCCTCATGGAGAATCTCTATGCATGTAATTCTAGAGATCAGGAATAAAGCTCTGCTGCAGGCTGTGTTTCGTGTCTCAATATTCAATTACCTTTTTAGAACCCAGGCAGATACCTTCAATTTCATATCAGAATCATGAGTAAATATTTATGAAGTAGAACATAACTCTTCTCAACAACATGATCCATGTTGTTCTCTCCCCTCATATCCAGTGCCTTGAGTCAATAAACTCAGCACTCTTCTACATGTCAGGAAATTCAAAAATGCACTTCTGCATGTACAGTTCATATTTCATAGTTCTTGTGTGTTTCCTTAGTGCATAAAAACTGACACCATCAAACACTCCCTCAAACCCACAAGAACGTAAAACATGAGGAAGTCTTACTGTGCATCTGCTTATTATGTATACAAGTGTCTTACAACGCCCTAAAACCTAACAGCTGGATTGGAAGCACAGCTCTGGGGGGGAAAAAAATAAATAAACTATGCAACCAATTTTTAGAGAACCAAACGGGATTTGTCTGTGAGAGTGCCCCAAAGAAACCTTTTCATCACCTTTATTTTAAGGAGTGTAGGGCTGTTCTTTCTCAATACTCAGAACAGCATGTCACTCCAGAAGTTTAAGGTTAGTATTAGTTGCCTTAAGCTCACTTATTTTAAACGCACTGTTGTTGTGCTGGTCTATCACAAGTAACCTGCTGCGCACCCTTGCTAGTACAGAGCAGAGACATTTCCAGCAGAATTCAGAGTGTTTTCAGTAAAGAAATCTTGCTAAGCTGAGTAAAACTAACAGTGCTGTCAGATGCAGTTGTTATGGCATAGATAATGCCTGTACACCTCCCTGTTATTTGGAAGGGAACCTAAAGGACTAAACACTCAGTAACACTTGCAATAAAATCTAAGTGGAGAGATGACAAACTGAGACAGACCAACATTTAACTGTTCGTTTGTCCATCATCAGAATGGAGGACTGAAAGCAACAGCACAATGTGTCCGTAGCCTATATGCACATCTGGAACATGCACATCTACAGATAAACGTGTGTATTGTATGTTTCTGACTAACTCTAAATGTTTAGAGAGTTATGAGTCTCTTTATCAAAGGGCAGAGTTTGTAACGCAACCTGAAATCTATAGTTGTATGTAAAAAGTTCTATTTTCTAAGTGAAAATACGTTAAAATATCCTCAACAAAGACCAAACTTAAATATGGCATTTTTCTGTCAATTTTGGTGCATAATTTATTTTTAATTCCTGAGTTTAACACAATGGAAAAACATAAAATATAAAATGTCCAATTAATTTTACAAATGCATATTTTACAACAGTAATTGTGTATTTAAATGTGCAGAAGTGTGTTATCTATAGGAGATGTGTACTTATTCTCACTTCAATCAAATAACATGGAAAGTGACCAGGTGCGCCAATGCATATGACTGTACATTTACATTTACAGTATAGACTTAAATATACATAAAGACTTATTTTAACAAGCATCAGTTGTCGTAACACTTACTGAGGTTGGATGACATCAACATTGACAAAACATGTCTGACTCTTCTTAGAATAAGCCTTCAGAAATGTATATGTAGGTTTATGTCATTTGTCATAAAAGGCTTATGTAGGTTTCACGTAGCCTTACCAATGCTGCCCTTCAGTAAAGCGCTCTTGAGTTTATTTATTTATGGGTTTTTTTTTTTTACATCTGTACTTTTAGAAAAGTTCTGAGTTAATCTTTGTATTGGGCCTCCATTATTAAAGAAATAAAAGGATTATAAGAGGACGCCAAAGCATTTCCATTACATTTAGACCTTTAAGAAAAATGCAAATGAACATTACTAATGCATGTAAATGGCTGTTAAACAGGCTATATTTGTGTACTGTTGATATCAGACTTAGTTCTGCTGGCATGGAATTGGATTAAAATAGATTCACTATGGCCAAACATTTGTAACAGAGAGTTTTCAGGTAAAACCCTGTCTCAGCAATTGTGTTTCGGTAGCAGCTATCTTGCCTGTAGTACAGCATCAATATAACCCTGTATTCAGTACACAGCATCTTGTCCTGTCTAACTCAGACATTTCGGGGAGGCCTTTTTAACAGAAGTGCCAGTTGAAGCTTTTATTTCAGTATTTACGGGCCATAAACTGCACAGCTTATTAAGCCTTTATGTCTTGTAAACCAACAAGCAACAGTAACAAAGGTAATTAAGTTACCGTCACTGTCACAGCTGACGTAGTGTTTTGAGAAATATAATCCATTAACAAGTGTAGAACGAGTGTTCTGATCAACATCCTCCAAAGTCTACATGAGGCTCATTGACCATCTTACATCTCACTCATGAAGCAAAATCTTTTTTCCAGACCTTTTCTGAATTTATTAACTACACACCTAAAATGAAGGTGCTTAAAAATAATCTTTAGATAATCTTTCAGTGGACGCTTCTTGAAAGAAATACTCTAGTGCTTTCCAACCAAAGGTCATTCTTCTTTGATATCTTTATTTTCTTGGACGATGTCAGCAGATGAAACAAGGAATTGGATTATTGCTGAATGCAGGGCAATGAACATTGCTCAGTTCTGATGAACCCCTGTGCTCGACTGTAGATCTCCACACAATATCCAAACTGTTATATATCTATATATATCTAACTGTTGGGCTAACATCCGTTTAACCTCATAACACATCTTTGTGTTAAGCAAATGACAACAGATCAATCAGTTCAAAGCATGGAAGTATTTTCTGCTACATTAACAGCCTGGAAAGTGAGGCCATTGTTTTTTCAAGAAGCACCTCACTTGAATCTATCTGTCAATAAGCTCCCATTATTGGAATAAACCCCAGATGGATGAATTCCCAGCTTTTCTTCTGAGAAAATGTTTTCACACATAAATTCCAAACAAGAACCAATGAATTCTCCAGTGAACAGGACATTCTCACCCAGCTCCTCAGAGATCCTCAGAAGATTTCAAGGCCTTCACAAACTTTGGATGCCAGTTTAATTTGGCTAGAAGGTTTTCTTTCATCCAGGCATGTAAGCTCTACTTTCACCATCTCATCTTTACTGTTTTATCCTTAGTCTACATTTGTAGAAGCTAACACACACCCTTCATTAGCTCTATTGTCTGACCTGATTATCTTTCACAAACACTTTCTGCAAGAACTCAATGCCATTTGCCCATGAAAAGAGACCAAGTCACCTGAACCAGAGCTACAGTCAAAATCAGTAACATACAGAGTAAATCGTTTAGAAATACAACATGTACATTTACTATCTGCCCTTTTCATATCATCGCTTCAACACATGCAGATGCTACCTAAATAGTAATTTGGCTTCACATCTTTCAAAATACAGTCTTTCAAAATTACAGTTTATATTTGAATGAATGTCTCAATTAGTTGCACTTCAAAATCAATTCACCTCCTTTAGCAAACTTTCAGAACTAGATCAAGTCATTGACATTATTGCCTTTAAAAATTAGGTGAGGAATTAGATATTGTGACGTTTCTGACTGATCTGAGATCTTGACTTGTTAATCATTAATTATTTAGGTTTAATTGGATTCATGATTAAGCCATTAAGCCCTAAGGGTCTGTCTTCAGGCCCACACTTCAATCTCTCACTCTCATAACTACAGCTTACATTTCAGTTTCATGGTACTTACCAAATAATTAATAAATTCAATAAACTTTGGAACACAGAGAATGAATATAAGATTTACTCACAATCCATTTTATTTCAATGGTTAAAACTGTCAGTATCTCTAATTTTTTTATTAAAATATTCACCACCCATTTTGTCTCTATGGTGAAGATACAGTGAACAGTTATGTTCACAAATGAAAATTATGTGCTCAAATGTTAATTTTGGCGCATTTCTGGTCCATTCATTATTATTTTACAATTTTAACACATTGCAAAGAGTAGCCGGTGTTTACAGATACGGTAAAAAACAAAAAAAATGCAAAAACTGGAGATAAAAGATCAACAACGATATGCCTTCTTCTGATGACCCCTCATAAAGTTCAGGGTGATTTCTAAAATAGCTGCAAAGGCATATGTAACTCAAAAACAGAACAATCAATTTTCTTCAAATAAGAAGCAGCATGACATTAACAACCTTGTGCATTTGCTGCAAATTACTTCCTGTTCCTTTTGTATTAGTACAGGTGTAGCTGAGCTTTTATGGTACAAGCGCTTATATGGGTCACATCACCTAATTAATGCTTAGCTTCAAATTCAGCTTTCTCTACAGGACATAGATTAGATATAGTAGGTTGCTGCAGTTGCACTACCACTTCTCCCAAGAAAAAGCCTATCAACTCCCTTTATTACTGCCTTCAACTATGTAATGAAAGGTGTTACACATTAGTACAGATCATGCCACTCTCCTGACAGACAATGTCAGAGTTGTGGATGGATACTGGAGAATGGAGACAGTGCCTGCAAAAAAATTATTGGACAGAAGATAAAACACCTCCTTATAACTTATCGTGTTCCAAAATAGTAAACTAAACGCTGGGCATAAAAGTCACAGATAACAGCTCTTAAGAACAGATCTATGGACAATCTAAATTGTCCGTACTGTAGAGGACACGAAAAACAGGCACATCAGAATGATTAAATGAAATGGATGAATGTGATAATCCTGTGTCAGCAGAACATGCAGTTGAAGCCCTTGAGGGCTGTCAATTTTGCCATTTAGAGCTGTGATGAATAGCTCACATTTATCAATGAGGCTGACAGGAATGCCAATGAAATAAAAAGATCCTATATCAATAGAAAGGCTAACAAAATCCAGACAGTGTTTATGCAATATCTAAAGTGTTAACCCAACATCAATGGGTGCCAGATCAAAAACGTAATTATAACAGCAGTGTACAACAATAATTGACCCTTAACCCAACCCAATTCAACATCTTTGCCCCCTTTGACTCAGTAAAATCAGACCTCAAAGCAAGTTTTATGCATATATTATGTCAATGTTGGACATCAGTATGTGGAATTGGAGCTTCCTGTGTCCTACTGTGTTTTCTATAAAGCAAGCTTAATGCTGCGTTTCTGGCTGCCAATTACTATGGAAACGATTAATATTGATTCATTTCATCTGACGTGTGAAGTATATTACAATTTATAAATCTGCTTGCCCAAAATGATAGCTCTTGTAATACAAAAAAAAATCTACATTTTTTTTGCTTTGCTAGATGATGTTTCTTATATGTATAAATAATGAAAAACGGCATTAAAAAAATCACCTTATTAACAGAGAAGAGCAGATGAAACAGCAAAAAAGGCCCCTTGTTACGTAAACATGAAAGTTCTAAGTACTTTGCAATTTATTTTAATAATTAAACTACTTCCCTCAAGATGTGAAATATTTATCCTATATTCCACTTTATCTGCAATATTCTGGGCAGTAATGAGACACGACAGAGTAATAATGTTAATTTATTTTTGATGAAGGTTCACCTGTGTGAAGTCAGCAGTGAAATTGTTTAGCATTTGCACAAGGTTTTTACTGATTTAAATATGATTTATGTTGTAAATCTGCTTAGTAATCTCCTCTGATAAGCAGCCGTGACAGTGAGCCATGCTTCAGGGACAATCTGGCCTTCGTCCATGCTCCTACATCTTCAAACTGGAACAATGCAAGCTGTAGAATCACAGGAGGATAACAACTAAGCTAGCTAATGCCCTTCACTTGCCCATCACAATCCCTCTCAATGCCCCTAAAGAGAGTCTCTATGAAGGATCACTGTTGCCCTGCACAACCACTGGACAAAGTGTCAAAATCACTTAGAAGCTTTAGAGACTGGACTAGAAGAGGAAAGGATTCCTAGATATGCTGTGATTCTTTTTAGTAATATTCTGCATTGATGCACAAATTATCTTTTATGGGTCCACAGTACCAACAATTTCAGATTAAATTTTATTGAATAAAACCTGCAGGCTATTATATTTATTTAATATGACAGAATAAAAAATTAAAAAAAGAACATTTGATTTTATTTATTTAGTTTTCCTCTATGGTGAAACAAAGATGTAGGTCTGTACACATACACTATATTGCCAAAAGTATTCACTCACACATCCAAATGATTGAATTCAGGTGTTCCAATCACTTCCATGGCCACAGGTATATAAAACCAAGCACCTATGCCTGCAGACTGCTTCTACAGACATTTGTGAAAGAATGAGTCGCTCTCAGGAGCTCAGTAAATTCCAGCATGACACCGTGAAAGGATGCCACCTGTGGAACCAGTCCAGTCGTGAAATTTTCTCACTACTAAATTTTCCACAGTCAACTGTCAGTGGTATTATAACAAAGTGGAAGTGATTAGGAACGACAGCAACTCACCCACAAAGTGGTAGGCCACGGAAAATGACAGTCAGTGGGTCAGTGGATGCTGAGGCGCAGAGTGATCCGAGGTCGCCAACTTTCTGCAGAGTCAATCACTACAGACCTCCAAACTTCATGTGGCCTTCAGATTAGCTCAAGAACAGCATAGAGAGCTTCATGGAATGAGTTTCCATGACCAAGCAGCTGCATCTAAGCCTTACATGACCAAGCGCAACGAAAGAAACAGTGGAGATGTGTTCTCTAGAGTGATAAATCATGCTTCTCCGTCTAGCGGAGATGAATCCAATAGATGAGTCTGGGTTTGCTGGTTGCCAGGAGAACGGTAACTGTCTGACTGCATTTTGCCAAGTGTAAAGTTTGGTGGAGGGGGATTATGCTGTGGAGCTGTTTTTCAGAAGTTGGGCTCGGCCCCTTAGTTCCAGTGTAAGGACCTCTTAATGCTTCAGCAGAGCAAGAGATTTTGGACAATTTCATGCTCCCAACTTTGTGGGAACAGTTCACAAAGTTCACAAAGCAAGGCCCATAAATACATGGATGAGTGAGTTTGGTGAGGAAGAACTGGACTGGCCTGCACAGAGACCTCTGAGATGAATTAGAGTGGAGACTGTTAACCAGGCCTTCTCATCCAACATCAGTGTCTGGCCTCACAAATGTGCTTCTGGAAGAATGGTCAAAAATTCCCATAAACACACTCCTAAACCTTGTGGAAAGCCTTCCTAGAAGAGTTGAAGCTGTTATAGCTGTAAAGGGTGGGCTGACATCATATTTAACCCTATGGATTAAGAATGGGATTTCACTCAAGTTCATGTGCGCTGTTTGTAGGTAACATTCTAATTCTACTAATCTAACACTGTTTATGAAGATGGACAAATATAGGGGAAAAATCATAATTATAAGCCATAAAAATCAAAAATCAACTATCAAGATACACAAATCAACTTACAGTAACATCTTGGCACCCTCAACTGACATCAAGTCAAATTGTGAGGTGCCTACAGCTTCCCAACCATAGTCCTTAGTCAAAATCTCATCCACATAACAGGACTGTACAGAGAGCAGCAATAGGAATACTATGAAAATCTATGAAACTGCATTCATACGAGGAACAAAATATATGGGATTCAAGGCATTCATACATCCACACACAAACCCACAAGTTATACCCAGTAGACGCTTCTAGTTAAGCTGAGGCTGCAGAAAAATGAATCATGATGGATAAAAGAAATAATTCTTTCCATACTTCAGGAAACTCCTGGACTAATGATACCAAGACATCAGAAAATCGACATAAAGATCTTTTAGGACTCTCTCACAACTGTGTCCATACTAGCAAATGTAAAATTAAACAGGACACATCAATTCAGAGAGCCTAGCCCAAGGCAGACAATGGGGGAAGGTGCGATTTTTCATCTGTGGTAGTGACATTAATGTGGAAAAGTCCTCGAGCACCTCCAGTACTTAGCTTAGGTTAACATTCAGACATTTTCAAAATTCTACAGAAAAGTACAGACTAGAGCACTAAAAACTTCTGGACTGTTCATCAAGTGGAAAAAATGCTTCTTATGCTTTGAACATTTGACATGCCACCTCCTTGTTATCATATATACTGCCCTCAGCTGTGTCTGTCTTTTGCGTATATTTATTCCTTGTGTTATACATTCTTTTTTGCATGTCGTTGTTGTGGTTGTTACTATAAGCCCAAGTTTTTGTTTAGCCATGCTGTTCTTCCTGTTTACTTAGCCCAGGCTGATCTTTCAACTTTTGCTGTCTACTTAATTATTTTTCCCTGGATACCCATATTCTCTGTATCTCTAGTTGTCTCCTACTGTTGAGCTGGACAATGAAGTCAATATGATAAAGTCAATATTTTGGCATGGCCACATTACACTTGTCGAAAGCAACTTAAAAGAAAAAAGATGTACATTTTAAAAAGTTCATCAGAGTATCCTTTAAAGTGAAGAAACTTGAACTTTAGGAAATGCTCACTCTGTCACACTTCATGCACCTCTCCCTGTAGCTGGGATTGTAGGAATCAACCTTGGGTTTGATTGAGGCTGGTATGGGAAATGGGCTGTTAGCGGTGGAATTACCCCCACTCACACACTTTTTCTTCTGCTCTCCGCCAATGTCTCCGTTATCTGCAGGGCCCCGTCTGAGCTTGCCATCCATCTCCGTCTGCCTGCGACATGTGAAGTGATACGCTGGACCTTGCCAGGACTCTTCTTTGGTGACAGGGCATTTTCCCCTCAATGTTCCATCCCCTGTGTTGGCTAATATGGAGTCCATCAATTACATTGGTGAACATCAGTGCACCTTCAGCTGTTCTGTTAAGGTAGAACCTGGGCCCAACAGTAGGGCAGCAGATATCAGCATCAGATCATGTCTGAAAATCAGGGAAAACTAGACACCACTAGAGCCACTGCATATGAGCCAGAACAGGAGTGTCACAGTGGAAAGCGAATCAATTCAGTCATGTTTCACTAATGTCGATTAATTGCATTATAATGTATTCTTTAAAATTAGTAGTAGTAACACCAACAGTTCATTTAACAGCACTATATATCCAAAGGTTTGTAGACACCTGCTCATACAACAGTTCTTCTGAATTAAAGAATATTAACAAGGAGCTTTTCCCACTTTGCTGCAGTGACAGCCTCTACTTTTCTGGGAAGGCTTCATACTAAATGTTGGAACATTACTGGGAGGATCAGATTGCATTTAGCCACACAAGCATTATTATATATTGGATAATTAATTCTGGACCACAAATGCCAATCCAACTCACTACAAAGTTATTGGATGGAGCTCCATCACTTCAGAGAATGCAGTTACTCCATACCACAGCCCAAATCTGGAGAGCTTTATATCCTTCCAGCCGATGACTGGCATCAGGCACGGTGTGGCATCATGTGTTGCTGCTCTAGTGTGTCCCATTTCACTGATTAATGCTTTTCTATGGAAATTATACAAGCTGTGTGTGTGTGTGTATCATTGAAAATTTGGGTCAAAAATGGGTGCACATTAAAGTAACTGAAATCACTTAATTAGAAGAGGTGTGTGGATACTTCTGAACACACAGTGTACCAAAATCCATGACTGGAAATTGGATTCAACGTCTTGCTTTGGAGACTCTACACTATGGCACAGGTTCCCATCTCTGGCCCTGACGTATCCCCTGCTCTTCTTGTGTTTTCTCTGCTCTGACACTTCCACTTCAAGACTGGAAGGGCTTGTTAATAAGCTGATTAGTTGGATCAGGTTTGTTGGGAGAAGGGCATTAAAATGTTCAGGGCAGGGGATATCCCAGAACCAGTGTTAGGAACCACTGCTCTACGGCATAGCTCCAAAGAATCCTTTCTGGCATCCTTATTTCAAGAGTGTATTCTTAATAAACTTCTGCAGTATACACTGAAGATGCATTATTTTTACGTGCCACTACGGAAGGGGTGTCTAGTGTTATCGACAAAAGGCTAGTATGGCTGTGGGTTTTCATTCCAAATAAGAATGAGCATAACTTATTCCACATGTTTAACCAACTGGTCTCAGTCTACACAAGTGATCATGCATGCTCCTGTTTTCAAATAAAAACCTGCAACCACACCAGCCCTATGTGTAGAAGACTGGACACCCCTGCACCATAGTTTCTTTTCAGTAGTTTTACCTGTTTACTGCACGGCAGCACAAATGCATGTGCAAACAAAACCCAGGCAAAATAACTTGCATAAGCGTTCATGCTAATATAAAAGCAGTCGCCTTTAATAATGTATACGAGTATGAAAATAGCATTAAATGGACACAAAAAAGCCAAACATTGATTTTTTAAATAATTACTCAAGTGTCCTCTCAAGCAATTGCCCATATATTCTAAGGCAGCGGCATTTTCTTGAACAGCTGTCTCTTCCCATCATGGCAGCACATGGAAGTTCAGTAGAGAGCTTGACGCTGTGCCCCTGGCTCTTTCTGCCACACTGTCCAAGAGGACTCAACTCCAGTACAGCTACTGTGAGAGAAAAACAAACAGCTAGTCCCTCAGGAGACAGAAGCAAAGGATTGGTCAGCAAACAGTTCTAGTCAACAGCAGAGAGCATCCAGCAGGTTTTCTGTGCTTTGTGACTGTATGGAGACTTGCTGTGGCACAAGGCTTTCGCATCCAAATTCACTTTTAATAAAGCTAGGAGTCGTTATTGCATCGTGAGGTGTTTCTCCCGTGCACGAATTACGCTTCTGTTGTGGAAAGGAGAAGAAAATAGCAGAACAATCGCCCGAGAATAATGAGATCCGTATTGTTATTTCCATTAGGAGGCACACAGCAGCCTCAGCCTTGGCCTAGTCATTCAGTTCTGGATGAGGCCTAATGGAGATTCTCTTTTCATTACCACAATTATGACTCCATTGCCGTAGCCATTGGGGGAATTTCTTTATCTGCCCTCGGCTGCAAATTGTTCTCTCTCCACACAGCATGCGGTAAAAGTTGGATCATGTCTTGTGGTGATCTGTAGTACTTTTTGTCCTCTTATATTTGTCTCTAGGTGAGCAATTGCAAGTACGGCCCTTGCCAGGCAGGTACGGGCAGAGTAAAAAATGAAAAGTAAGTAGCAGAAATGTGGGGGAAAAAAGAGGCCTTCCAGACACACTTTCAGTCACACTTTATTGTTGAGACAGATGACACTGCAAACCTGGAGATTGGAAAAGGAAAGAAATGAAGGAGGCACTTGGAGTAAGAAAAAAAGAAAAACAACAACTCTGGCCTGTGTAGTGAAATTGGTATTTTGGAGATGAGAACCAAAAGATGACTCATATTACTACCTACAGCTAATGTCCTGGAAAAGAGAGGCCAATTCACACTTCATGCTCTAGTGTGCCAGTTAACAATCGATCATCTTCCGCCAAACTTTGGTTTGTTTTAAATGGCTCTTGAAATGACCTAATTTAGAGAAAATGTTCCTCTGCTGCACTTTGTTGCTTCGCATCAACATTTCACTGGATGGCAAATACAAGAGACAATGGCAGATGTCAAAGGTCATCTTTGAGGAGGCATAAAAACAGAAATGACAGCCCGATATAGTTCCATGTGGGCGACTCGTGTGCACGCCCTTATATGGAGACGCACACAGCCACGGCAGATAATCAAGTAGACAACCAGTATCACTCGCTCCACTCGTCTATTCTTATCCATCACGGCTAAAACCAAAGCTTTACACACTTTGATCATCTGCCTTGTGAGATCACAGGGACCACAGGTAAGATTGCTTTTGTAAATTAACCTGAACAAAAGATGAAAGAACGCTGAAAAAAAAGAAATATGATTATGTTCTCTCCCCTTTCCACCCATCCCTCAAGCAGCAATAGGGTTTGGTGAGCGCTTTCATAAACTTTGATGAAACTCTAACCCGCCGCTTTAATGTCATCAGCGGAACCTAAAGATCAGCCTGCGGCTCAATTGTGTATTGATCGCCGGCCTAATCTGGTATGGATGGGCTGTGCTGGCGGGTCCGGACTAAGAGCGACAGACTGCACACTAATGGGCCCCACCATCGGCTGCCCACCTCCACTGCAGCGCCACTTCCTTTGATTCTCATCAAAACGGAACCTGCCTGCCTTTTTGATCAAGCATGCCTCAGCTCATTCCTCTAACTAATTGTTGGAGGATTTTTGTGCTCTGTGTTGGTATAATTAATCAACTCAAGCAATTAATTATCAAGAGCCCAAAACAGCGGAATGTTTCCTGATTAAAAGGATGGAGTATCGTTTTGACAAAATGAAATTCTCCCTTATACATATGTATACACTTTTCTAGTCATGTTAAAAAAGAAAAATGCATATTTAGACTATGTTAAGCATTTCAAAGAGCAATCAAGACCTTCACACTAGAGCTTGTTTGCCCGCTGATGTTGCTTTCTGTGTATTATTTAGGCTAATTTAGCCCTAATCATGATTTGATGATTGCAGTAGTTTTCAGCACTCTAACAAAACATATACAAACACTAAAAGCTACAAGACGATTCATCTGCAGTAAATAAAACCACATTGTGTGGCATATTTTGGCAATTCCTGATTTGAAAGAATGCAGGCATTACCTACAACTAGAAGAGATCCCATTTATTCATCACCAATGCCATTTTGTTCACACTGAAAAGCCATTTAGAGGTACAATACTGTGCGAAGGTCTTAGGCACCCAAGACACATTTTCAAAATTTATTTTTGAAGTATGTGTTTATTTGCTGAGAAAAATGTTAATATTTGAATAAACAAAATTTATAGAACATTGATTAATAGTGATTTGATATATACACACACACACACACACACACACACACAGGCCACTTTATTAGGTACATTAAACGTACATTAACTGTTACGTTAAAGTTATTGTTTACACCATTGTTTTTCTTGTGAAATTCTCAGCAAGTTTGATGTGTCACATGACCCTCTTCCCACTGAAAAAAGTAAAGTTGGATCCAAAATAGCCGACTTCAAAATGGCCGCCATGGTCACCACCCATCTTGAAAAGTTTTCCCCCTTCCATAAACTAATGTGCCACAAACAGGAAGATAATATCACCAACCATTCCCATTTTATTTGGGTGTATCCATATAAATGGCCCCCTGTAGTTAAAAAGCAGCTCCTGTTTTGACCAAGGTGTCAAGGAAAAATATGGACCCAAGAAATTCTTGTTAATTTTTATGTTTTTTATGTTTATTTGAATTATGAATATGACTTTATTCTAATGTATATTGTGATAAACTCACTGCTGAGGTCAATTGTTTAAAATTTGCTTAGATGCCTAAAACTTTCGCACAGTACTGCACCTTCTACAAAAAGCTTCCTAAACTCAGATTAAGGCAAAGGGTCGCATGCAATTTTCTCAGTACTATTTCTACCAGACAGTACAATCAAGTCAAGAGGGGGGATGGGTGTAACATATCACTGCGATATTTTGTGTGATACATGGATACCAACATCTAGACAAATTCTTAACCAATGGTGACTTTTTTCAGCTCTACTGAAAACCAACCAACACTTGAAACACTTAGCTTGACAAAACTACCTTCCAATTCTGAGCAAGTAAAGAAAACAACACAATCCATCACCTACTTAATGTGCAAAGCCCTGCGTCTTCTGTGACATGCTCAACACACTGGAACCCAGGTATGTGACTCTGTCTCACTGTCGCTTCTGTGGCACATCTGTACCCAAAGTCTACAGACAAGTTGAGCCTAAAGCTGAGAAATCTTTGAGTACAGCAGAGAGTATTGCATTAATGTGTGATACATGGAAGTCAGGGCAGCAGATTCCTATGTGACTATAACAGCGCATTATCTCACAGAGGACTGGTGACTGCTGTCTGACGCTCTCCAAACTAGAGCAGCACACGAACGTCATACCACGGCAAAAACTGAAGACCTCCTGAAAAATGCAGTGCAAGAAAGGACTATGTAGATTGTAATAAAAACACAAGCAAGGCATGGGGTCACTTTGTAGACTGTAATACAGACAATTCAGTTTGTCAGGTGCTTGCAACATTTCTGACAGGTTTTATGTTGGCCAATATCTCTGCTTGACAATCCTGTTTTGCTGCAATATACCTGACCAAAGCGAGATGAGCAAACTAAAAACTTTGTGTCATTAACTAAACAGATGTGGACAAAGTCTTTAGTGGGGACATCATTTGCAGGTAAATATATCACAGCATACTGCAGTACTCAGCTTATCCTAAAATATTTTAAATCGCAATAATGTCGTATCAGGACTTAACTTACATGATTACTGATTTATCATATGGTTCCAACAGGCAGGGGCTTAAGTAAACATCCTTTCTTAATTAAACAAGACAGTTTCTTGATAGCTCTAACAGTGTCACCAGTTATTTTTGCCTTCTGTAGATTCTAGAGAGTGCAAAATACCACTTTTTTATTTTCCATTAACAATAACAATGCTGAAATGGCTGATGTCAGTTTGATATTTCTATTTTAAAATCTACTAAGCTTCAGAATTAGCTATTTTTAACTTAAGATGATCATCTAAAAGCAGCCACACTCCAACTCTTTAGACACTCTACTTCTCCACAGGAAGAAACACACAGGTAAAATCACACAGTGGGAGTGTGCTATTTCAGTACAGACCTTGTCACGGGTTAGATCATATTTATTGTTTTTTCTCTTTTGAATATCCAATGAAGCATTTTTTGCTGTTATTGGTCTGATACCAATATCTGGTATTGGATTGGTGCCCTCTCTAACAGATTCATTCATCCTAATAAAAAAAAAGTGAATAAATGTGATCAAACATTACAGAATAATGTTCCCCACACTTTTGACAACAGCCACTTTTTAATAAATATTTAGATGAAGGCTATTTGCATATTTCAGACATCACCAATGGTCACTAATAAGACTGTGCCAAGGCATTGGGCATAACATTAAAACAGCCAAAGCATTAAAACAAAAGTCATGCACCGATACCTCGAGTCAGGGCAAGATGACCAATTATAGTTTAGCATTTTGAATATCATTGTTTACATTCTTTACAAAACTCAGCCAAAACCTACTCTCTATATCGCCTTCAGACTTGTGTTTTAAAGTAAGATTATATGAACTACATACTTAAATGTGATGATGTTGTTGGTCTAGTAGTTACCATGAGGCTCCTGCATGGTCCAACTGGTGTGTGCGCAGACTACTGCTACAATGAGGCTTTTATCTCTCAAGAATCGCAGTAACAACTTGTAATTGTGAATTGTCCGATTTTCGACTTTCTACAAAACTGTTTGATTAGAAGAAGAGAAAAGGTTCTTTCAATTAGACTCTTAGTGTCAGACTGTCAGGTCAACTTCAAACTTCAAGACAACTTCACATTTTTTTTGAGTTAACTCAACTTGAGGATACCAGAATTCACCAGAGCCCTCAAGATAACTCAAAAAAGCTGTGAAGTTCTCTTAAAATGATAAGCTCACCTAACTTTTATTTTTTACAGTGAAATTGATTTTGACAGAAAAACAAACAAACAAATGCCTTATCTGTCTCAATATTTTGTTAAGTAGCAATAAGTGTCAGCATGTTCCTTCACAGTACACATAGCCCTATGAGACAAATTTCAAGAGGTTATAAAACGTGTCTCTCTTTGCTGAGCAATTACCAGGGTAATGACAGACAAGCCCTGTTCCCACGCTTGAGATCCAATGACCCTGTCTGCTACTGTCAGCCACTGCTGAGCTTGTTAAGTTCAATTCCAATTTTGCTCACAGCAGCTGCAGACACTGTTGGTAAAAAACAAAGATTCCAAAACCTAGTCTCAGCCTCCGGTCAACCCAGTCATGCTACACTCTGAGGATTAAAAGCAAGTGATTTAGAAAAGATAACCTGAATTATGTTGTTCAAAGCTAAAGAAGGGCATGGTATGGATCGAGGCACGTCAGAGGTGAATGAAGTGTGAAGAGGGTTCTGCAAACATGATGATGGCATCTCAACAGGAGTAGAGTATGGCAGGCGGGAGGGAGCCAGCATTAGTGGTGCGAGTTGTTTATTCTGTTGTCGTTTTTAATGAGTCCTCTGCTTTTGAGAGGAGATGGAAGGCTGTCAGAAACAACAGTAGTGAAGGGCACCCTCAGTGCTTTACACTGTCCAATCTTTCTTTCCAGCTGTCTGCCTTTTTCTGTTTGTGCTTGTCACATCATCTCCAACAAATGGAATTTCAGCTTATACAGTGGGGGAAAAAGTATTTAGTCAGCCACTGATTGTGCAAGTTCTCCCACTTAGAAAGATGAGAGAGGCCTGTAATTGATATCATTGGTAGACCTCAACTATGAGAGACAAAATGAGGAAAAAAAATCCAGAAAATCACATTGTCTGATTTTTAAAGAATTTATTTGCAGATAATGGTGGAAAATAAGTATTTGGTCAATAACAAAATTTCATCTCAATACTTTGTTATATATCCTTTGTTGGCAATGACAGAGGTCAAACGTTTTCTGTAAGTCTTTACAAGGTTGGCATACACCGCTGCTGGTATGTTGGCCCATTCCTCCATGCAGATCTCCTCTAGAGCAGTGATGTTTTGGGGCTGTCGCGTGGGCAACATGGACTTTCAACTCCCTCCAAAGGTTTTCTTTGGGGTTGAGATCTGGAGACTGGCTAGGCCACTCCAGGACCTTGAAATGCTTCTTACGGAGCCACTCCTTTGTTGCCCTGGCAGTGTGCTTGGGATCAATGTCATGCTGAAAGACCCAGCCACGTTTCATCTTCAATGCCCTTGCTGATGGAAGGAGGTTTGTACTCAACATCTCACAATACATGGCCCCATTCATTCTTTCATGTACAGGGATCAGTCGTCCTGGTCCCTTTGCAGAGAAACAGCCCCAAAGCATGATGTTGCCACCCCCATGCTTCACAGTTGGTATGGTGTTCTTTGGATGCAACTCAGCATTCTTCTACCTCCAAACACGACGAGTTGTGTTTGTACCAAACAGTTCTACTTTGCTTTCATCTGACCACATGATATTCTCCCAATACTCTTCCGGAACATCCAAATGCTCTCTAGCAAACTTCAGATGCACCCGGATATGTACTGGCTTAAGCAGGGGGACACGTCTGGCACTGCAAGATCTGAGTCCCTGGCGGCGTAGTGTGTTACTGACAGTAGCCTTTGTAACGTTGGTCCCAGCTTTCTGTAGGTCATTCACTAGGTCCCCCCGTGTGGTTCTGGGAGGCTGAGATCTTGCGTGGAGCCCCTGATCGAGGGAGATTAGCAGTGGTCTTGTAGGTCTTCCTTCCTTTTCTGATTATTGCTCCCACAGTAGATTTCTTCACACCAACCTGCTTGCCTACTGCAGATTCAGTCTTCCCAGCCTGGTGCAGGTCTACAATCTTGTTTCTGGTGTCCTTCGACAGTTCTTTGGTCTTCACCATAGTGGACTTTGGAGTGTGACTGTTTGAGGTTGTGGACAGGTGTCTTTTATACAGATAACGAGGTCAAACAGGTGCCATTAATACAGGTAATGAGTGGAGGACGGAGGAGCCTGTTAAAGAAGAAGTTACAGGTCTGTGACAGCCAGAAATCTTGCTTGTTTGTAGGTGACCAAATACTTATTTTCCACCATTATTTGCAAATAAATTCTTTAAAAATCAGACAATGTGATTTTCTGAATTTTTTTCCCTCATTTTGTCTCTCATAGTTGAGGTCTACCTATGATGTCAATTACAGGCCTCTTTCATCTTTCTAAGTGGGAGAACTTGCACAATTGGTGACTGACTAAATACTTTTTTTTCCCCACTGTACATTATGTAAAATAACCACAAAGATTCTGAACCAAATCCAGATGAGGGTGATACGCTGTCTATGCCTGTACCTTGGTATTGGTGTCAGAGTCATCCATTTTTTGATATATCACATAACATTTTGATATATCACATAACACAACAGTTAACTGCAATTTATGTCTTGTTTTAAAAAAGCTAAATACATGTAAGTTTGCTTTTTAACAGCACTCTGTAAGCGTTTGGGAACTGAGCAGGACCAATTGGTGTAGTTCTGAAAGAGAAATGTTTCCTATTCTTGCCTGACATAGCATTTCAGCAGCCTAACAGTTCAGGGGCTCATTGGTCATATTTTTCATTTCATAATGTGCCAAATGTTTTCAGTGGCGACAGGTCTGGACTGCAGGCAGGCCAGACTCTTTTAACATGGAGCAATGCCCCTGTAATACATGCAGAACGTGGTTTGGCTTTGTCTTGCTGAAATAAACAAGGCCTTCCCTGAAAAAATAATCTGGATGGCAGCATATGTTGCCAAAACCTGTACCTACTATTCAGCATTAATGGTGCCTTTACAGATGTCCATGCTCTGTGCACTAATGCACCCCTTTTTAAATGTTGATTTGTCGGAACACAGGACACATTTCCACTTTCCCTCAGTCCAATTTAGATGAGCTCAGGCCCAGAGAAGGTGGATTTCTGGATCCTGATTGTATTTAACTTGCAGCGACAAACTATTCTCAGTTTCTCTTAATGATACTATGTACCATAGATGATGAAAAAAGTTCTTTGCTATTTTATGTTGACATATTATGTTTATATTATTCTTGAATTGTTGCACTATTTGCCTGCATGTAGTCTGTGGTGAAGCCCTCCTCATCTTTACTTCTGAAAGACTCAGCCTCTCTGGGATGCTTTTTTTATACACAGTCATGTTACTGACCTGTTGCCAGTTAACCTCCAGTCTATGCACATCATTGCATTTTCTTTTTATTTATGTTTTACACCGTGTTCCAACTTTTTTTGGAAATTTCATGAATGCAAACTTAAATAGCACTTCGATATAGAAAACTGATGTCTTTATAATATTGTGAATATTGTAAATTATATTTATCATTATATTGTGAACCACCTGGAACTGGCCAAATTAAATTGAAACCTAAGTTTTAGAGTTAAGCTGTTATTAATACCGTAGCAAAGCTGATAATCCACATTCTAAGCTTTAGCACAGGTGCTTTAGTGCACATGTGACCAACAATCACAAACAACCATCCGCTGCTGAACAAAAAAGAACAACTTGAGGATTTGTACTCTATGAATAAACTGACTGACATTCCTCATAGACAACGGAACTACAGAAGTTAATAAGAAAGAACATTTACTTGTTATTTTTGCTGCAGACCTCTTCTATAACATAGTGCTAAAAGATGCCCTGTTGTTGACATAAAGCTGTGGAACAACTATACAACATGCTAGCACTTGATTATCTAATCCCAATACAAGGCACTGATAAATTACACCGTTTGTTCACAGACAAGAAAAAATCAGTAGCCTTGGTTAGTTCACATGGCCAAATCAGCGTAAGCAATGGATCACATTGTGTCATCGAGTAGAAAATTACTGAGGTGGGGTAGCTGTCTGCCATTAGCAGAATCCTCGAGAAGCAAAAAGGCAATCAGAACCATGGACAGTGCTCAGATCCTCTGCAAAGGACGCTCAGCACCAAGACCCTTTGCTTTTGAGCATGACAGATAAACTTGATTTCTATTCCCTGCAGATGTTACAGGCAGTCAGCTCCAAAGATGAATGGCAGTGTCTACAAGGTGATAAAATGAGAATTGGCCAAAAATATATACGTTTAAAAAGCAAAAGGAAAGCAAAGAGAGAAATGGCAGTTCATCTTCATTTAGTGGGTGCGTATGCTCTTTGGATCCCTAGTGAAGTCTGAAAGATTGCAACCAAACAATTTAACCAGGGAGACCCCAAAAAGAGGCTCAAATGGCTATTTATTACTGGACAACACTATAAAATCTTCCACTTTTTCCTTTTTATTGGCACTGGATATGCCCTTTATAGCCTTTGGCAAACTCCAATTGCTTAAATCAGAATCAGCACCCTGGTGAGCCCATCAGTGTCATTTGTACCTGCCATCCCTTACTTGAAGTGGCACCCGAGCAGGTGCTCTCATCTCTAAGGGCAGGGAAGTACACAATTATGGCAATTAACAGGCTTCTAATAAAAATGACAGCCAACAGCTGAATGGCAGGAAACTAATAGTAGGTACATGTGTTACTTTGGGGATCTAACATGGCTCTAAGCTGCAGCAATCTCCATGCCATCTTTTTATTTTTATTTTTTAATTTTTACCCAATTTTCTCCCCAGAGAGAGCGAGGTCAATTGTGCTCTCTTGGACTCCCTGCTACGGATGGCTGCAGCATCACCAGGGATTGAACTTGCAATCTCCTGATGATAGGGCCAAAACTTAGACGGTTGCGCCACTCAGGAGCCACCTCCATGCCTTCTTATAAATCAGTGGTCACTGGAGATCCTGGAGGTCCTTGAGATCTACCTTCATGCATAGTCTAGTTTCATTCACAATCTGCCATACCTGCTCAAGCTCATCAACCTCTTTTTAAGTCCATGATGGGCTGAAACAGATGCTGTAGTGTTAAGGTAGGGGGCTGCTCAGCTTATTAGACTAAGGCAGATACTACACTCAGCAAGAACGTAGAACTCCCAGAAGAGCGTTGATGATAGCTATTATAAATATAGCTATTATAAATACAGGCACCAACAATTGGTGTATGTTATAGAAGAACCATTTTGGTTTCCTAAAGAATCTTTCAGTCAGTCTATCCACACGCTGCATTTATTCACAACAACTGTTGTTAGGAAGAACAAACTTTATAGAACATTGGAAACAATGATGATACACTGCAGCAAAGAACTCCGTTTTAGTTACCTCTTTAAAATCTCTGGCTTTTTACATACTATGGCTCACTAGTCAGTAACTGCACAGACTTCAACGCAAACTGCCTAGACTATTCTTAGGTAACAGAAGTGTGTAATAACACTTTGGGCCCTGGCCATTTAAGCGGTTAAAACACCTACATTTATAGGGTGTCGCTCATTTTAAATAATAGTTATATTGTATGTGTTAGAGTTCATAGTGTTATAGCTGAGATCACACTGAGGTTGTTAGAGATGAACATCTGGTTCACAGGCTAAGCAGAAACTTCTTCAGTGTGGTGTTAGCTGCTTTTATGTTGTATGCAATGTAAACTACTATCACAGCCTCTGTCTTACATAGTAATATGGTCAGATGAGTCAACATTCATCATATTCTCCATAAATGGGCAATCAGGTCAGCTGGCTCTGTTTAAGTGTGGGGGCTATTGTGCTGGCATGGTCTGGGAGTGGTCTCTTCCAGGATGTAAATGCCCCAATCCAGAGCACAAAGAGTCACTAAATAGTTTGATGAGTACAGAAATGATGTAAATCATGTGCTATAGTCTTGACAGTCACTAGAACTCAACCCAAATAAACATCAATGTTAACAGTCCTCTCGACCACATTTGCCAAAATACAGATGGAGGGAATGTTTTTTGGAAGAGTGGTATTCCCTCCCTCCAGTGTAGTTCCAGGGACTCATAAAATCTATTCTAAGGACAATTAAACCTGTTCTTGGACTTTAATTGCTTTGCAACTGAAAAAATAAACAGAAAGCTTAACTTGTTGGGTTGAGTTTTGAAATGTTACTCTGTGAAATCAATGAAGAGAGAAAAATACAGGTTTTTATATCCCTGTGAAAATGATGAGGTCCCTCACTAAAAAGTTAAAGTGGATAATTCAAAGGTGTTCGCTGTAGCTATAAAGCAGGATCACCTTTCACATGCAAAGAAAATAAATACCATTTGGAATTATTCACTCACTGTTCCAATGCTAGAACATATTTGTGGGAGGAACATGGTTAATTGAGTGTTTTTTTTAATTCATTTATCCAATGAAAAATTCTTTAAGGAAGCCTAAACAGGTGTGGTTTTGAGTGTTGTAGGCACATTCTGAAAGGCATAGAGTGCAGGCAGAGTATCAAATACTGAAATGGCCAAAGCCCCATTACAGAAATTGTGAACCACATGTACAGCTGGCCCCCTCATTGTGCTGCATGCATAATGCAGTTTTCTTCATGTAATAAAGCAAGAAGAAATATGAAGGAGCAGAGGTAGGGCAGTGCAGTCATAAAAAAAGGTTTATGAAGTGTGGGACGATGTCAGAGCGTTCCAGGCTGGAGGAGTATCTCGAAGACAATGAATCATAATTTGGCTTTCACATTTACCACAAATCCATGAATATGAGTACACATTCACTTTAAGAGGGTTTAAGAGGGTGACAGCAATGTGACATGTACAACAATGTATTATTTTCAGAGTATGCAGGGTACGTCTTAGAAACTCCCTAGAGATGAATCAATAACATTTAGTACTGCAAGCCTGAGTTGTTATGTATATGTGTGTGTGTGTGTGTGTGTGTGTGTGTGTGTGTGTGTGTGTGTGTGTGTGTGTATGTGTGTGTGTATATATATACTCCATTCCATATATATCTCATCTTCTGTATATTGATACATATGGAATGAACATTGATATATATTTGAATTAACCTTGATATACATGGAGTGAACTTTGAGATAAACAAATGAATATTATAATTCATAAAATGTTCTGTTCTAACAGAAAGGGACTTTTGGGGTTGTGTGTGTTGTAGCCTTGGGCCTCCACCACTTGCTAAACAGGCTGTTTATGTTGTTATTTAATGTAGTTATGTTGTTGTTCTTCAGTTATAGTGTGATTTTACTATGTTATTTTGTGTCCAGCTCAGAGTTAGTGAAAGTATGCTTGTGTTTGGTGACCATCTGAAGAAAGAGTAGGGCTAGAAGTGACCTACCTCAATTTTCAGTTGCTTTTTAAGTTCCATTGTTTTCCCTTGCTCTCAATAAAAGACCATTTTTCAAACAGAAATTATGGCCTCATCTGACTCTTCTTCTGCACCATGTCAATTTATGTACATAATGAAGCTCCACTCATCTGTGGCTTCACATCATATATCATATATATATATATATATATATATATATATACTGGTCACTTTATCAGTTTGTTGGCCATCCTCAACCCTTCAACAGCAAACTTCATTCAATATATATCAATCTTCAATCAGTATATATCAATGTTCATTCCATATATATTATTATTCATTCAGTATATATCAAAGTTCATGAAATAATATATATATATATATATATAGAGAGAGAGAGAGAGAGACTGATGTTGGATGAGAAGGCCTGGCTTGCAGTCTCTTCTCAAATTCATCCCAGTGTTCTATCAGGTTGAGGTCAGGACTCTGTGCAGGCCAGAGTTCTTCCACAGAAACCTCGTTCATCCGTGTCTTTATGGACCTCGCTTTGTGCCCTGGTGCGCAGTCATGCTGGAACAGGAAGGGGCCGTCCCCAAGAAGCGTAATTAGACACTCCAGAGAACATGTCTCCACTGCTCTAGAGTTCAGTGGTGGCGAAGTGAAGTTTGGAGGTCTGTAATGATTGACTCTGCAGAAAATTGGCGACCTCTGCGCACCATGCGCCTCAGCATCCGCTGACTGTGTTCTGTCCACTTTGTGGATGAGTTGCTGTCGTTCCCAATCACGTCCACTTTGTTATAATGCCACTGACAGTTGACTGTGGAATATTTAGTAGTGAGGAAATTTCACGACTGGACTTGTTGCACAGGTGGCCTCCTATAATGGTACCATGCTGGAATTCACTGAGCTCCTCAGAGTGACGCATTCTTTCACTAATGCTTGTAGAAGCAGTCTGCAGGCCTGGATGTGTGAGTGAATACTTTTGGAAATATAGTGTATATGGTAAAAATTGTCAATTGTCAAACAATAAATAAAGCTTTCTATGCAGCACAAAAATACAAGAAATCTTGAATAATTCAGATGCTTTATGTATTCATATACGTATGGATACATGCAGCATACCATTCCTGATGGTATGAATGATAATTATTCCAATGTCTTTACTATTAGCATCATTGTTACTGTTATCAGGCAGTGATGCACTAAAGAAGCTTCATGCCAGAGGACATATTAAGCAACAGATGCATATTTGTGGTTCTGCCTTTCTCTGATCCATTTTCTCTGCCTTTCCAAGAACTGGTGGAGCTGCATATTAAATGCGATGGGGGAGCAAGGAGCGTCAGTCGGTAGCCAGTCATCCGGAACTGCAGAAGACGGGCATCAGCTGTCCCATGAGATAGTGCACCCAGGCTTTGATAACCCTGCAGAGCCAGGAGTGTGCATGTGCGTGTGTACTCTCTTTTTGTGTCTTTTAATCTGAAGATATGGATGAGTGTGTATTTGGTGTGTAAATCCTCAGGAGTGTGTGGCAATTAAACCGACATTTTATGGGAGCAGCTCTGAACTGATCCTTCAAGTGTAAGAGCATGATGACTTCTAAGAAGCAGAAAAAGAGAGCAAGGAAGAGAGACTGACAGAGAGAGATATTAAGAAATAAGAGAGAGAAAACAGAGAAAGAGATGAAGAGAGAGAAACTAGAAAGAAAGAGAGAGAAAGAAAAAGAAATTAAACAAAAAAGAAAATAAACAAGAAAGGGGGAAATAAGAAAGTAAAGGAAGACAATTTAAGAGAAAAAGAAAGTAAAAAGAAGAAACAGAGAGAGAGAGAATTAAAGAGACAGAGAGAGAAAGTGATGAAACAGAAATAGAGACAAGGAAAGAGAAAGAAAGGGAAGCAAAGAGAGAGGAAGGAAGGAAGTGTGAGAGTCAAAGAGAGAGAGTGCACACACAAAGTGTGAGAGTCAGAGAGAGAGAGTGAGTCAGACAAAGTGAGAGAGAAAAAGAAAAAGAAGGAGAGACAGAAAGAGAAAGAGAGAGAGAGACAGAAAGAGAAAGAGAGAGAGAGACAGAAAGAAAGAGAAAGAGAGAGAGAGAGAGTGAGAGAGAGTGAGAGAGAGAGAGAGATATGCTATCAGGGGAAATCAAGCCCTTGGTCTCAGTGTGAAAGGGGCTGACGGATGAGCCACCCATACACACACACACACACACACACACACATGCAGAGAGAGTGGTGGGCTCTTCATTACTCAGGCTCTTAATGCAACCACCCGCAAGGTCACTCCCACAGCATTGCCATCAATCAAAGCAGCACTTCAGCCATGGCCCCTTGCAATTGTATTGTAGGGCATGGCCAGCACTGCACCTGCTGAGGAGGAGGAGCTTCGGAGGAGAGTGGAAATATCATTCCCAGCTGAATCACAACAACCATGGACTGGAATTTCAATGGAACAGCCATATTTTACTAAAGTTGGCGACAGTACAGATTTATTGGCTTTCAGAGTCATGGATCGAGCGGGGACAGTTTGCAGACTCACCTTGCTTAGACCAGGCTAGGCTACGAGCTTCCTGCATGGCCGCCACTCCAGTTTAATTATTCCTGTCTGACCCGCATCTGCATGCATCAGTAGCTTGGCACAGTCTGCTAATCATTTTAGCATGCTGCATAGAAAACAGCCCTGCTGAAGTCAATGGCACAGAAATAGCAGCCAGGACCCAGCAGCATAGTAAAGACACGCCACAGCATGAGACAGAGCAGATACAGTAATATCCTGCACTGAAGCACACAAACGCTTTAAACAAGGCACTACACAGGAACAGAAATAGCAGCACTCAGAGTCAGAAACATTTCTAAACAAAGATGTACTGGTAGCAAAAATACTTTCCTTGGTTTACCAAAAGAAAGACAGCGATTTAATTCCCTATTCATTTTCCATTCATTTTCCATTAGCCAAGAGGAGGCACATCACAGCTTATATATCGCCGATTCAAACATACTTTTGTCAAGTATGTGGAAGACAGCATGATTTGCATAGTGTTGACTTAACTTGTGTGAAAATCCCAAGTTTTAGGTCAAATTTATGCAGAAATATAGAAAATTCTAAAGGGTTCACAAACTTTCAACCACCACTGTATAAATATAATTAATTCACAGTCCTACCTTGAAGCTCCACTGTTGTTTCTACAATTATTTCAAATATAGCTTTTAAATGGCAAGAACTTGCATTGATGGGTCTCTTGATAAGTTATCTATTGAAATTCTGTGAATTTGTTTATCACTGAAGTACACAGAGTTCAAAGTATTATTTACAACCAAATCACATGGACAATATCAGTAATATCAATAACCAGAGGACACCTTTGGCAGACTACACTGAACAATGCTCAGGGGAGAACTGTGCATGTATCACATACAGCAACAGTAAAGTGGAAAGTTCTAGTTCCCTCCAAGATAACAAAAAGTGGTATGTGACTGAGGGGCACCGAGTCCTGAGGAGTTACATCTAGCCACTGTTGCTTTAACTTGATGTTGGTGATGAAAATTTGAAACTGCCATCCCCATATTATCATGTTTACCCTGTGTGCATGCAATTTTATGTCCAGACTCAGGTGATTTACTGAAAGTAATAGATGTATTCTGATGCTTATTCTGTCTATTCATATAGCTATAACAAAATGTAGAGTTTTTTTTAAATGGAAAATATCTTTCTTTATGGTAAAGTCTAAAACATGACCACTGTGACATGACAAATGTGTTTTAAATGTATACATGTATTTCAAACAGTCAGCCAATGCCAGCCTGGAGAACATTTTAATCACTTAATTTTTAAAAGCTTAGATAGACTAAAAACTCAGCCCCTGAAAACTGAATGTTAAAATGACCCTATCTTAGTTAGAACAGCAGTCATAGCTTAACAACTGCATCCACAAACAATTTTTCAGGGCACCGAACACTGAGAAAGACAAATGTTACCTCACTCAAGACAAAATGGTACCAAATAGTCTCACACATTACCCTGCGGAGCTCCTCTCTAAAGAGCCTGATGAAACAAAAAGAACTTAAATCAACCTGAACAAAGCTCTCAATGAGCCCTGCCACCTAGACAATCAAAGCTAAAGAGAGGCAGACATTCTTCAATTATTAACAGCAAATCACTGGCATCATACTTTGACTAATGTGTTAAAGTAATAACGTGTGGCAAACTGGCAAAGTACCATTAACGCTGCAATTTTGATTGGGCAATTGGGCTATTACTGTAAATAGCTTCCATAATAAAGCTACTGAGGCACATCAAATTTATGAAGCTACCTAGTGGCATGTAAATAATGGGACACAGAGGGTTCATTTCAGTCCACGTCAATGACATGTTTACTGTTGCAGCTCAGCAGAGCTACACCTGTTCCTTTGGGGTTATGCTGAAGATACTTTTCATTGACCACCTCACAAATTGGTATGGTCTCTTTCCCAGGCAAACGCCGCAAGAGTCGATGAATATTGAGTTGGGCTCAAATGTGGTCATAAAATATCAGCAAGGGAGCAAAGACCATAAGGCTGACTCAATAGAACAAAGAAGGTTTGGTGCTCTGAGGAGGCCTGCTATGTTCTGAGGGCTCAAACGCATTCATTGTAAGAGATACGCTCAGATCACTTAAGGACATGGATGCAATTCCCTACTGTGACTTCCCACCAGCCTTGCCATGTGGTGAAGAAAAAAAAACTGAACTTAACACTGTGGCTTGTGTTTTATCAAACAGACAATACAAGACAACAGATGCATGAAATATGTTTGCTAGCTCAAAATTGCAGTTGTAGTAACACAGGTTCCTTATATCAAAATAAACACAATGACAGCATTCATTCATTCATCATTCATAAATGCTAATAAATGAGGAGATTAAATTAAAGACTCAGTCTTGCGAAAAATCTAATTTACACAATCTTGAGGCTAACGCTGCTAACCAAGAGTAAAAATCAACTGACTGCTCAAACCACACCCAGACCCACGTAGCCTTGCCAGTGTGGGTTTGGGATAAAGTGTGACTTGCTGTAAACATAAACTATAAACACAGCAATAGGCAATTAAAATCAATCTAAAGCCATACCACAGCAAGTATT
Source organism: Pygocentrus nattereri (assembly GCF_015220715.1). Classification (NCBI taxonomy): domain Eukaryota; kingdom Metazoa; phylum Chordata; class Actinopteri; order Characiformes; family Serrasalmidae; genus Pygocentrus; species Pygocentrus nattereri. The sequence goes on from NC_051237.1 coordinate 11,277,168, forward strand.
AAAACAGCTTTCTCCTTTTTTTAAGATTCAAGATGAATGGCATTCTGTACATGCTGAAACTAACTCCTGTAAGCACTTTGATATATAGAGGCTCAGCAACACAGTCTACAGTGAGAGCCATATTCATTATTGGAGGCTTCAATTGGCTGGGACAAAAAGGGTGGGGTGCTGGGTAGGAGGGTTGTAGCTGGAGAAACTCAGTTCATAATCAACAGCTTAGTCTGGAGACTGAAGCTACACACAGGGACAGTTTTACTGGTTATAATGCAATCTACCAGTCAGAAGGTCAGCGTCTTGATCCGGGCCTCTAGTTGGGCTGTATGACATACAGTATTATGCCCGAAAAGACTGCGTTGTGACTGGAGATGTGCATGGGTACTCCAGTACTGAGCTGGTCAAAATGACAGTATCTGAATACTAAAATCATTTGGGCACTTGTTACATTTCAAGGAAGACAGAAATATACATGCTTAGAATTTGATGAAACACTGGTTAGCTGTGTTAGCTCATTCGCTTATCCGAAGAGGCAGCCTCTGTTACTCATCCAACACAAAAACCCAAAGATGTCCCTCGGCTGTTATGCTGTATTTTTGTGCACAACAACACAATTGCTGCCACCTAAAAAGGTAAGCCTACAGCCCTACATTATATTGGCCACAGTCCTTTTGTTCCTGTTGTTTTTCTTTCAATGTGATTAATCAGATATCTGTTCTTGAACTCTTACAGATACTCAAATATCTAAATTTGTCAGAAGTGATTGTATTGCTACATATCACAATTGCAATATGCCTTACGATACATTAAAGTGACTATATCATGCAGTTTTCTTGGATTTAATTGTTTTGATGTTTGTCTCGGTTTATCTTAATTTATAATTCTTTTTTATGTATTCATTACCCACATCTTTATAATTTAAAATGAATCAGTCTATTTTTGTTATTAAAAATTAATCAGTTTATTTTTGTTAACTTTTGTTACATATCGTTGCTGTCGGAAAAACACCTTGTATCTCCATTTATGGCATTTGAAAGTATCTGTTACTCTTTACATTGTTTGTAAATTTTATGATGAATGGCATAAAAGAAATTACCCAAAATGACATGTGAAAAATTGTGGTTCCATTGACTTACATTGAAAGTAAAGTATGTTTCTCCCTTCTCCTGTAAAGTTACTATTTTGGAGATACAAGGTTTTCTTCCGACAGCAGCAATGTATGCCTTTAAGAAAGACATTTATGTAAATTGACTCTGTTTTGATTGGCTGCCCTGTATTGTGCCTCATAAAGAAAGCAGAGTCTCCTTATAGCATTAAAGTCCAAGGGCGGGGCTAAAGTGCTCTAGGCAGAATAGGTGGATGTAAGTAAATATGTTGGTTTTTTTGGACATCACAAAAACAATGAATTTGAAATGGACTGATTTTTCAGCTTCACTCACTGTGGACTGTATGGAGTGTGTGGTGAATAGTACATTTTAAAATGTTATCAATATTAACATACTACATCCAACTCTTTTAGTCCAAAAAACAAAGCAAAGGAAATTTGATTTTCCATGACACAAGCCCTTTGAAATGCACTGTCAAGACTGAAGAATGGCCTGCACTATTTGGATCAAACCTATTTACCTTTGTTGGGTCATGTGAATAGCTTAAATTTACAGGCGAGCCATATCACAGGACACAACAAAAACACTAATGTGTTAGAAGGCTCACCTGCAAATTCTAATATTATAGTAATGATTAACAAACATTTGTTTTAAAACATTGTGCATCCCTAGGTTCTGTGTTTATACAGGGATCTTCATACTTACAATCAAAACATTCAACCGTTCAAAACTGGTCAGAGGGAGTCAAGTGAAAAAGTAATTAACCTAAAAGGAAAGGTTTTTCCCTCCTGACATGCGAAGTATTTACCAAACTTTGCTTTTAGTGCTCATCAAAGTTAGTTCATTGATAATGTGATGACCGAAGCTCTTGCCACTGACTTCAGTGATAAGAGCAGAGCGCAGCAGAAGGGAGCTGAGTGAGCTGGATGTGAGCACTGCGGGGAAGCGCTGCCCTGGAGGACTGGCTCTAATCCTGAAGGGCCCCTGCTGCTTTTATCTGCAGGTGTGCTCTCAGGTCTTGGCATGGCTCTCTGTAACAGATGGAGAATACTGGACACAGTGTCTGATGAGCGGAGTCATGTTCTCCATTACCCACAAGCCCTAGCGAAGAGGTCCATACACACTGGGGTGAAGGGGTAGAAGCAGCCTGGAGGAAAAGTGGTCAACAAGTATAATCTGTGCTAATGAGGAGGGCTAGATTAATGGCCTGGAAAAGGGCCAGGTAGTTGCCATACAGCAGTGGAATATGGAGGACAAAGTTCCTAGACTGCGAAGTTTAACACTGTTGAAATATAATGCAGTGGTTAGTTGCCTGACATAATTACAGAACAGCACGTGGGCAGGAGGTTAGAGACCTCCTCAAGCTAATTGGCATAATGCATCTGCTTTTCCTAACCTTTAACGAGTTCATATTCTACAATTTTCTCTGCTTTGTAGTTTTTCCCTCAAGTCTATAATGTTTGTATGGCTTAATGTACCAAGAACAGTTCTAATTCATTTTTGCATTAATATTTTCTGACCTCTCTTACAGTAGAACCCCTTGGCATTATATTTTTGTTAGTTTACCTTTAAAGGAAGATTTCACCATTTAAAAAAAAATTCTGCATAATTTAATCATTGAAATTTAAAGTCAATTAATGCGGTTTGGTGTGAGTTAGATCATTATAGAGAAATGTTGACAATAGTAAGCCTGATAAACTTCCTGCACGTAACCTGACTACAACATACTGCATGTACACAATTGGATTTAAAAATGTACATTTTACAGCAAAAGCATACTGCAAATCTTTTATAAAAGTCGCAGACAACATCACAACGACTTGACATAAAAACTTTCTGTGAGAGAGCTTTTAGAGGCATTAGATTGTTCAGACATCTGGTTCCTATCACCACTGTGAACAATTCTGACTTGACGAGTATCTCATGAACAGAGCACCTCAAGCCACTCTGAATGTCTTTGTTTACACCGTAAAATTGGAAAACTGTTGGAATTTCTCTTTCAGACTGATATAAGTAAATGATGGCTCTTCTGATTGGCTGCACATGTGTCCAATTCAAAAAGCAACCCTTCTCACGACTTTAACATAAATGGGCAGCTAAACTGCTGTAGGTTGAATACATGGTCATGTGCAAATGTGTTCAGGGTTGTGACAAAGCAAACTGTCCTCTGCAGCTTCGTTTGACATATGCGCTGCATGGACTCACTAATACATCAACCTCTCTCATTGCAAAAAAGTGACTAATGCCTTTTTTCCCCCATGATCCAAGTCTTTTAATGAATCTTGCTTCTTTGTATATTATTATATACAGTGCTATGTGGTTATTTCAAATACTATGGTGTTAGAGACCGCAGCGGTAACAGCATGCTGCTGATATTTACTAAGATCAAATATGATTCTGTACACATGGCATGTAGAGACATTCCAGTCATCTTTGATAAGATTGATTAACTGTCTCATTCTATTTACATGTCATGCTTTTTTTCCCTCGCCCTCAGTCCAGAGGTCAAATGGTTCTCTTAGTAGCCAAGCAATCAGTGACGTGCAGCTTTTCAAACGGGCAAGTCAGACAAGTAAAGATTTTCAATTGAACTGTGCATCTAATTTTGCCCCTTCAGGGCAAACAATCTTTATTCAACAGCGGCAATTAGCATGCGCATGTTTAATTAATTCCGGAAGAAACATTTGTGGCTCTAGACCTTAGATCAAAATGGCTGAGGAGGCTGATCTAGGAAGTCTTGTACTGGAATATAAAATTGTTCTATGTGCTAGAGAAAAACAACTATTACATTTTAAATTCTGTAATAGCACAGTACTCATCCACATGCTGTTAAAGCAAATTGGCTTTAGAATTGGTTACACAGCAGACAAAGCACCAATCAACAGGACCTGGAGAAGGCAGGCCATTTTAATCTACACTGCCTTTTAGAACACCACTTAATGGCAGTACACTGTGTCACGGCCTGGAGGGGTCATACATATTATAAACACTTATTTTGTAGATTACTTAAACTGCTTAAGCAGAAAAGCAGTTTCCTTAGCTAACTAGCTTGCTAATTTCACTTGCAGATTATATATATATATATATATATATATATATATATATATATATATATATATATATATATATATATATATATATATATACACACACACACATATATATATATATCTATATGTTGCAGCTATATTATTATAGCTGCTGTTTACCATGCTTGTCACAATTATGCAGTTGCCGAGCCTATTTCGATCCCCAAACCAATGACATTTTGATAAGTGCACACAGCCAGACAGACCCAGTTGGAATTTTCGGATGCTGTCAAGATTTGCCTCACTGCTAATGTTACTCAGATATTCTTACAGATGAAGCTGCAGCCGTGATGTTAGGCTAGAGTTCGAACAAATCAAGCTGGAATGAACCAAGACGACAGCTTAAGCACAGCTGAAAAAAGAAATACAAACCAAGAAACAATTACATTTTAGTATTCCAGATGTATCAATACAAGCCCATGGTTACATTAGTTTGTACTCAGGAAGGACACATGCATTACTACAATTCATTCACTTATTTTAATTGAAATATGGATACGCTAAAGGTGCATCATTAGTAGATTCATCAAGAAATAATGTGTAAACGTGCGGCGGTCATTGACAACAAACAAATTCCCTCTACAGACAAATCCTTAATGTTATTTTTCTATAACCGGTGAAATTCAGTGAGCTCATCTTTAAAATTTGAAACTTGACAATTAGTTGTCTTTATGAGAAAAGAAGGGTATATCTTCATCCCCAAGGTTTGAATATACACACCTTATATATTAACAGGCAATAACCTATTTCAGAAATGACAGTGGCGCTAACAGTTAGATGCAAGCATGGAAATCCAGGCAGTTTAATGACCAGCTATAGCATCTTTAAACTGTGAGGCAGACAAATGGATTATTGAGCAAGAAATTGAGAAACCATTGATTATAAAATAAAGGTCACTTTGACAGACATCTGTTTATAGTAGACTGTGTTTAAGACGCTCCTCAGGCACAAGTAAGTTGTGACATTTGATTATTAACATCATTTATTTAACTTGACTTTCAGAGGTGACTTTTTATCTGAGCAATTAATCTGTAGTTTCTCGTCTGACTGAAATACTCCCAAGCCTGTTTTATGAAAGGAGTTCAAGCTCAAACTGATGTCTAAAGAAAGGATAGTTTCATTTATATAATAGAGACGCCACAGTAAATTCACATGGGCTATGTTTCCTGTACGTCCTGGACCTCCAGGGCCTAATTTAAGGTCTGGAACTTGAAAATAAGAAAATTAGCACATATGTTGGTGCTTAATTGTAGCTGAACGCTAACTTCTCCAGGATGTGCAAATGCAGTATCTGAACCCTGATTTATTTTCTGTTGGGTGTTCTATGCTGAATCTCATGGTGATTATTTATCTGTCTCATTTTTCCTACCCTAATCTGTCACAGTACAGTAGCTCAGCCGGCACAGACCTCTACATATGCAATATGGCTCAGAGTAAACTGCACTAATGAGAAAATGCTTAGATGCGTTGAGGATTTCTTTTGGCATTAAATGCTTGACGCTTGATGCTTGAAAACCAAATTCAATCTGATGTAGTTAAAGTATCTAAAAAGAATGTTCAGCCCCCAGTCCATACAGTGCATATATGAAAGATACGCTGCAAAAATAGCCTGTTTTTGTGGTTTCATGAATATCAATGCACTTACATATATTTACTTTGTCAGTCATTGATTTAGCCCTGCCCATTCATGCTTAAGTTATAAGGAGTGTTTTAGCCTGAACTGCACTTTGAATGCGCCATCTGGGTCAGTCAATCAGAACAGATGTGTAATTTCCAATTACTGTCATATGAAACAGTTTGTACATGTATGTTTTGCTGATTTTCTAAGTGAAAATAAGTTAACACGTCCTCTAACTAACTTACTAAACTATTGCATTTTCTGTACATTTTAAAGCACAATTTATAATTAGATGCTGGGTTTAAACTATTGAAAAAAAATTAAAGGTAAAATCAAATTGTTTTCAATGTTAAATTCAACAAACAGACAGCAATTGTGCATTTAAACGTGCAGAAATGTGTTCTCTATAGACATTGTGTTTCACTTAGAAACATTTGACCAGAGTGCCCAAACTATTGCATATCAGTCTTAAAAGCACAGTAACAGTCTAAGTCTACAGGATAAAGAATCAATGGAAAATAAAGCAAAAAATAAGTACACTTCTGGTACATGAACCCAGATAAATGAACAAAGAAAAGGAAAGAAAAATGTAGGATATGACTCTTTAACTATGGTAGGTTCCTAGGAAAATATCTTGATGGTGCTTTAAAACTTTTCATTAAGTAAGTTCTATTCACGTTTTACAGTTCACCCATTATTTTCTAGGACACAAGTGCCAGATTCACATCAACAATCCATATTTATGAAGCTACCTAAACATGACACTTACTTCATTATTAAAAAAGAACATCCAGCTCCCCATCAACTGCCAGTCTTCATCAGTGCACTTAAACATAGCCTTCATATCAAATAACTAATTCCTGAAATAGCAACAGATGCAGATGGTGAGTTACACTTAGAGTTATTGAACATCTTCCCATTAGCCCCCAGTTAATCACAGGAAAGTAAGAGAGACAGTTGGCTGTCACTCAGAACGGAGCCCACTCCTAATAAGAGTGTTTGGTTAAAGATATTCTTCGTGAAGAGCAAATCGTCTCAGGTTTGGCTTAAGACATGGCTGGAAATAAATTCATTGAACAGTGTTTGGAAGATGTACATAATAATATTAATAGACTGTAGTGAGGATATTAAGGATTGCAGGCAAAACAGGATACCACCAAAATGAAGGGGAAATGCAGTCTGGAGGCGCATGATGATAGCTTCCTGGAAGCTTTGGCAATAGCGCGAATGTTCCTGATTAAGTCAAACGTGCTTGGAAGCAGCAGCGAGTTAATTAAATGCCATGAGCAAAGGAGACAAAGCCCCCTTTTATTGGAGCATATTTGAGTGTTGGAGCTGTATTTTGCTTGTGCTTGTGTTAGCGGTTTAGCCCTCTGACAGCGTGGGCTTCAAGCAATGAGAGGTCAGTCACTGGAACAGTTTGTCCTGCCATTACAAAACACTGACATTGGTGACATCCTCACACAAATATGCAGATATATACAAGAAAAAATACATATACAAAGAAAAGTCTCACTTATTATTTTTCCTCAATATATTTAGATTTATTTCACTAGATAAATCCAGGATGGTGCTTTCGCCTTTTACGTCATAAATCTTTGCAGATTTGCTTGGTCCAGTTGGCTTCCACTGTTTGCAAATTGACCTATTAATGCACCACCTGCAAAAGCATTCTATTGTAGCAACTGTTGGAAACAAAAGTGTTGCATTCTTGAAATGGCCATGGGAAAATATGGCCTTTTTTATATATATCATTTTTATATATACCCCCCCCCCAACCAAATACATTGGCACGAGCATTTTTGTGAGAAAAGTCACTTTAGGCTTCTAAAAGTACAAGATACATGAATTTGAGTGACAGTCTAACCTGGATTAAGTCAGTGTTAGAAATGAAAAATAAGTTGGCACAGGCATCTGTTAGCTGGCATAACAGAACTGGTGGTTGGCACTTATCTCTGAGCGCGTTCGGCTGTCCAGTGATGCTGCGTGAGTGGCAGTTCGAATAGATGCAGTGGTGCTTAACAGCCTGTGTTAGCCTTCTCCGTCCTAGCAATGATAGTATCGTGTGACTGGGGGAGTCCTAACTAGCAGGTGGAATTAAAGAGTACTAAACTGTAAAGCAAAAAAAAAAAAAAAAAGAAATGAGAAACTCTATGCCAGGGTGTTTTACCACTAGAGCCACTGGCAAAAGTCAGCATTATCTTCAAGGTGACTTTTCCTTATTACTGCCCAGGTTTTAACATAAATGGCCTACACTGAAGGCCTAGTACTAAGGGTGTTTACACTTAGACTATTTCAGTGCCTGAAGTTGACTTAGTCATGGTTTTCTGTGCATTTGTGAACATGACAATTGAACTCAGACCAAATGGCTCCAAAATTGAACCGTACTGGGACAACAAAGGATCAATTATAACGTAATACTCAGGATAAAGCCTGCCTGTGATCTCATGACAAGACAGCAGAGCTGACATATTAAAGTGACATTATGTGATTTTGCTGTGTTAAAGGCTAATGCTAGGCATGCACGCAAGGCAGAGTTATGAGTGAATGAAAATGTATTGCTGCTCTGTCAGATTTTCACCAGGAGCTCAGAAATGAATACAGCAACAACACATACAGTCATTTTTCCAATTTTGCGTAATGTGCTTTGGCCAGCTGTTTCAGCGAGACCCATGGGAGAACAGGGAAGGGTTAGCTTTATCAAAGAATGATGCCCACTTTGCAAGCGCTGCGTGCATTGTAAGTGCTGAAAGCGGTCTGAGTTCTAATGAAGTTGTGGTCTGAACATGAAGTGGTCTGAGATTTCATCAGTGCTAAAAATGACCAGAAGCAAAAAATGAGTCCTTTTTATAGTTCATTTACATTGCGAACACAAAAAGCACTGACATCATTTGCAGTTGATTCCCTTTCAGGTTCTGTTTAACGGAACTCAGTTTGGTTCATTTAATAAGAACTATTTGTGAAAACACCCTAACAGTCATGGTTTGCCACTGGTTAGTACAGATCAGTTGTAGCTTACTGTCACATAACTGAGTTAACATTAGCATGGTGGGAGACTATATAACAATTTAAACTGGACTAGTTTCAGTTAGCTACAAGAACACGTCAAATCTGTAAGCCTTTCTGAATGAATGTGTGGGCTGAATCAGTAAATGTACATTAAGAAATGTAAATACAGGACTAGCCAAATAAATCAATTCAGAATTCAGGATTACGGTATAGAAGTGTTCAGCATTATCAGGCAGCCCAGACTCGTCGAAGGAGTAGGTGAGTGAGGCCAAGCTGCAGTGTCTTCATGAGCACTCACTCTGACTTATGGGGTTGAGTGTAATCTTATTGCTCACAGCTGGACTCTTTCGCCCCTGTGGCTCCACAATCCCTCTGGGCTTTCCTTACTCCAATCTCACCTGCTTTATTAATGATACGGTCACAGCGCTAAGGAGATTTTTCAGTCTGTTACATGACTCCAGTGTTGTGATATACTGATTTCAGCTTCTATTTATAGCAAACAGTCAAGCAGAAAAGCAATTGTTCTTGCTCTTACTTATCTATTTTGAATGAGGCCAGTATACATCTTTAATAAAAGTTTAGAGCAGATTTAACATCGTCACACAAACACTTTAACCCGGTTGCGCATGCATCTAAGTGGGCCTTCATCCTCTTCCAGCCACTGTAACTAATCGCACATGCCGAGCACGCAGATTTTTCTGAAGCTTTTCCTGTTGAGCGTGTGCATTTTTTACACAATATTTCACCTGTGCTGGCCCCCATGAGAACAATGACTTAAGGCACATGTATTTACAGCCGCAGGGGATTGAAGAGAAACGCTGACTCCGGTTCGGAGAGACTAGTTTGGTGATGAAGAACTGTCTTGGAAATCAACATTCTTTATATTCCCTCTGCCCTAGGTTAACCCCTCTGTGGGTCATAGTGTAAATAAGAATTACCAGGACTCTGCAGGAGGCACTCCAGAGTACTTCTGTGGCCAGTGGTGTTCTCTGAAACCACCTATTTGCTCACTGTATTTTGCACTCCCAGCATAAAATGGCTGTAAATCATAACAGCTGTGGGTCAGTTAACACATCATTCAAATGTCATTTAAAGGCTTGCAAGCCTCCATGAATAAGGGAGTCGTTTAAAGCTATGAGGGAGTCATTTAAAGCTATTTTATGGGCCAGAAGCTATACTGGCTCTAAGAAAGTTTATGGTACAAGTAATAGGACAGTGATGATTTTACCATTTTGCCTTTGTGTTGCTGCATAAAATTTGAATGTTAGGTTTAATTTATTTTTTATTTTTAATTAATTTGCATCAGTAATATGTAAATCATTGAAACCATAGTTAAACATTTTGTGTCTCTTAGGACACAGTCATATGCAAACGTTTGGGCATCCCTGGTCAAATTACATGTTTTGTTGATGTACTAAGTGTAAATGACTGTTCATGAGCATACTTCTGCAAGTTGTTTTGCTGAATTGAACATAATTGGGAAAAAATGTGTAATTTTGTGCAATAAAATGTTTGTTTTCCCTGTAGAGGATGAGTTAACATCCACCAGGGGTATTCAAACTTTGGTATCTCGCTGTAGATTTTAAGGCTGGTATTGTGCATAGCCCACCCTCATATTCTATTGGCTCATACTTCTAAAGTTCCTAAAATGCAAAATGAACTGCTACTGGAAGCAAATTCCTTTTTCACATTCCGACATCCTGTCCCATTGAAGTGAGTGGTCTTCATCAGCCAAATTTTTATTTGTGTTCAGTCTGACGACAGCTTTAGAGTAATGAAACCTCATGTTCAGTGCAGCTCAGTTATATGTCCATCCAGTCCATCTAATTAACAAAACAGAAAAAAGAAACACTGACAAAATGGACACTGTATAGTTAAGTCCATCATATATTTCTTTCTAAACCTGCTATATTAATTATACAGCATGCTCTACAGCGCACACTGTACAGGATGTCCTGCATGATGGCCTTAGCTATATGCCTGTACACCTGATGTGGGAAAAAAACATTAGTCTATTCTTGCTCTTAGAGGTAGTCCATCTATTCAATAAGCCTCATGAACACCAGAGAAATTATATCAACTATGATTGTTTAGAATGGTCTGTAATTCATTGAAAACAAATGTATCACATCTTTGCTAGATTAATTAATGCACTAACCAATGCACTTTCCGAATGATGGTGTAACCAACCATATGTCTGTGATATTATTTTTTTTAACAAAAAATTTTGCCAGTTCCTTTAAAAGTTTAAAGGCTTTTCTAGGTTATCATAAAAATCATGTAATTTGAAGCTATAGTACATCAAGTTTTCTTCTCACTGAGGAAGTTCATGAGTTTTGGTGTAGAGTCAGTACAGGGCACATCTAAGTTGAATTGTGAGTCAGTAAAGGTGAAATGTGAGTCGAATTGCTAGTCAGTACAGGGCTAATCTGAGTCGAGTTAGGAGTCAGTAAAGGGGACGTCCAAGTTGAATTGCAAGTCCGAGTCAAGTTGCGAGCCAGTAAAGTGAAAGTCTGAATGATGTTGTGAGTCAGTAAGGTGGAAGTCTGAGTCGAGTTGTGAGTCAGTCAAACTGCAAGTGAGTATATGGGAACTCTGAGTCAAATTGCGAGTCAGTAAAGAAAGAGTCCAAGTCAAGCTGTGAGTCAGTCAGCATGCATATCGAGTCTTCATCTCTGTCCAAACATATTAGCTATTGGTTAGAAATTGGCTAGTGTGACACTAAAATTTGCAACTCCAGCAGTGAACTCTTTAATTCAGACAGGATGAATACTCTAGTGCTCCTCTCCTTAAGCAGGATGGCAGTACAGGGTCATGCCTGCTGCAGATGGAGAAGATAGCAGCTAGAAGGCTAACAATCAGAGCAGACAGGGAACATGTTTTGTGGCCTTAATGATCTGTGAATATAGCATACTGCCCATACATTCAGATATGCAACATCATTGTTTCAGGCTGACAGACATAATAATAAAGTAAATAAATAAGCATTAAAAACACTGCTGAGTGTCTTGTACCATGAGAGACGTCAAAAACACAATTAAAAGTGAGGTGTTAGTCTAGAGTTAGACAGTTCCTTTTTGTATATTTTTTATATAATTATAAGGAAGTAAGTGAGTCATTAGATAAACAGCAACAGTGAATAAACTAAAAACCAGACAACAAAGCATTCCAAGTTTTTTGGAGCATCTCTGCATCTATGCTGTTGTTTATATATGATAATAGCCCGGAAATATTCAGAAACACAAACCCATACATCCTTGTAGAAAGCAGTCCCTGGTGCAACTACATTTATGACATTAAAAGTTGTGCCAACTACGATCCATTATTTGAGGCATGCATTCGCATAATGAGATGAAACTTGTGTCTTAAGTTGTTTTCCCGGCTGAGGGTGCATCTGTTTGATGACAGGAATCTTCTAGCTCAAGGCTAGGTCTCCAGCCTGTAATTTGATCAGTTGTGATGGGAACAGATAAGGTCCTTCGTGGGAGAGCAGTGCTTCATCAAGCTCCAATAACCCCAATTATGATTTGTACAATTTGTGGAGCGTTCTTTGATTTGCCAAGTAGCGCAATTAATGTGCATGTTGTGGGGTTTATTAGATATGAGGTGATGTCAATAAGGTGCAAAGCAGTGGACCAAGAACGAGAGGCTCCTTACCTTCATAATAGATTTTGAAGCCGTGGGCACTCACGGCGAAGTCACTGGTGAGCCGCAGGGAAAACACAGACCCTGTGCTTGTGACTGGAGGTGGGATTTGGAAACCTGTTAACCTGTAGGGAGAATATGAGACAGTGCAGTTTGAGCTCAGTTAATCTTGTGCTTTCTTATGCATCACAAACTTCAAAATATCATTTTGGTGTTCCATTCCTGGAAAAGATGTGTATGTACTGCAAGATACAAAAGTCAGAGACTACTTTTCATTTATTTAATCTCTAGTCAAAATGGCAAGTTATTTGCAAACCAATGCATCTGGTAATAAGTCTGCAAATAAAGAAGTTTGGAATGTTTGAGTTTATTTGGATTGTTAGAAGCAGAAAACAAAACCAACTTCAAAGACTGAACTTTGGAGATGCAGATTTCGTTGAAAAACTGAAAGCAAGTCATTAAACAGGAGGCTAGAAGCCTGAACAGGGAAGCTGTAATAAAGGTAAATGTGGATATATTAAACACTGAAAAAATATTATTTTATTAAGTTGTTGAGGCTTCTGTGTAAATGTATGACAAATGTATGTTTTCTGCTTTTTTTCCTGAGCTAACAAATGAATAACTTGAACTTCATGGCCATTATTGTGATAAGAAATTCATTAAATGAAGGGAGATTTGCACTGTACTCTCTCTCTTTCTCTCTCTCTCTCTCTCTCTCTCTCTCTCTCTCTCTATATATATATATATATATATATATATATATATATATATATATATATATATATATATATATATATATGTTTCTTATTTAATTGCATAACAAATTGTCATACCAAAACTTTACATCTTTTTTTTGAAACCACCCTTCACGTTGTAACCAATACACTGAACCAATAGAAATGCTACAACCTTACAAAATGCTTTTATCTGAAACAAAATCTCATTGCAATAGCATACATTAAAGTTCACTATGTTTTTTTTCCCTTTGGAATGACCATTTCAGTGTTATGATTCTGATACTATACTGATGATATATAAAATGATCTTTTCTTTGCTGCCTCTGAAGACCGAAAGAAGTGGGACTGAAATCCAGTCATAATTACCAGCCACAGCCAGACATGTCCTGTAGCCAGAATAGGATAACACTCGAGTACATGCCTGAGACCAGGCCAAGAAATTTCTGTCTTCCAGATCAAGTGTACTGCCTGGAATCGCTTCCATTGAGACCCATTCAAACAGCATGATCTGCTCAAAGATTGTGCAGGCCTGCGGATCTCCTGAGGTCTTGTCCATAAAGCCTCTTACAGCCAAAATAATAATAATAATAATAATAGTTTGGTGAGACAGCCCAAGGATTTGACTAGCAACATCTGCAGATGCAGGGACCATAACACAAGACATTGACAATTTGACAAAGATTATTAGTTTTACACTGTGTTTGGGACACCATAACAGAATTATTAATCAGGCATAAAATTGATTGAATATGAGGTCTGAAACAAACCGACCACACCAAATCATAATTACAGGACTTACTGAAGCCCCAGGTGTACGTTAAATCTTTACTTTAACAGCCACAAAATCAAATGTGACAGATGCTTTCACAGGCCATAATGAGGACAGAAGCTAAATAGTGCAGCATATAAGCTATTTGTGTTCATTTTTCAGATGGACAGGCAAGGCCAAAGTTTGCTGGGTCACCTACTAATAATTAAAGTAAAAAGTTTCAGTAGAGATGCACAATAATGTCAGAAGCATATCCGTATCGACAGGGAAGATATTTGTTCAAAAAATATATTGGCAATGGAGATTTGGGGAGAATATCTAATTGTGAGAGTGATTTAAATACAATTATTTTCTGAATGAAATTAAATGAATCTCCAAGCCTATATTTTTTGCCAAGAACACCAGCTCATCCATTTTTCTTAAAACCTCCTTAAGACAATATTAAATAATGTACAGTTACAATAATAATAGGCTCTCATACATAATGCAGCTTAAGATGCTTCACTGAGGGTTAAAAGACAAAAAAGAAACAATACAATTAGATATGAGAAAAAATAAAAAATAAAATCATACAAGAACATAAAATTGTAGTTGTGGCAATTTGAAAATTGCATTTTTTCATACTGCGATTTCAATACGAAACAATAAAGGCTTCATCCCTAATTGGAAAGGTATTTAGATTTGACCAATATTACAAACCAGTATTTGATGACGCATTCACTGCACTCTGGAAGAGCAGAATATTTACATGTTACTTCTCTGTAGTGCGCATCCAGGTAGATTTACTCCTAATTTCTACATTTTACAGGCGTTGTGTATCAACATTGGCAGATATGTCCATGAAAAATACTGGATATTGCTCACAATTCCCACACTTGCAAATTCCTAGCTTTCAAAGTTACATTGTAAGCAGAAAAAATTGCATCTAACATCAATCAAATACTTATTCGATCTTCCTATCGAGCAGCATGAGTAATCGAAATAGGTCCCCAAACTAAAAAGTCATGAACAGACCTGAATAACCCCTGATGTGGATGAGTGCACGCACAAGAACTCATGATGTCACGTAGCTCCTTGCAGCCTTGAATCGGCCCAGACATAATTAGCTTTGCAAAGCAGTCTTACAACACCATGCCTCAACATGTATATTCAGATCCTGTGTCGAAATCTGCACTTCTCCAAAAACATCTCGCTGTGAGAGGGAACTGTCAAGAGGTGTGCAGGGGCACAACAGAGAAGCAAGGCTGCTGCTTAAATCTCAGTGGAAAATTTGATCAGTAGAATGTAAGACACTGAGATATTTCATATCTCAAGAAGGGTATGTTGCCTGCAACAGGACCAAGTGGACAAGACTGCCTTTGGTTAT